>NC_056731.1:1778993714-1779053714 GCF_019279795.1 Protopterus annectens
AAAAAAAAAAAATCTTGACCCGGGGGGGGGGGGCCCCCAAAACCCGGGGCCCAAAAAAAATAATGGGTATAGTTCCCCAGACTGAGGCACAGCAAAATAATGGGTATAGTTCCCCATACTAAAGGGGTGGCGTAAGCCACAAAACAATGGGCTAGGCTTATAAATGCCCTCGGGCAGATAGCCTGGTATGAACCTATGAACCTATGAACCTATGAACATGTTTGATACAATGAGGGAATTTAACTTGTTTTACAAACAAGGGGATGGGTGCCATTTAACATGTTTTGTGCAATAAGGGGATTGGTGCCATTTACCATGTTTTATACAATGAGGGGATTGGTGCCATTTAACATGTTTTATAAACTAGGGGAGTGGTGCCATTTAACATGTTTTATAAACAAGGGGAGTGGTGCCATTTAACATGTTTTATAAACAAGGGGAGTGGTGACATTTAACATGTTTTATACACAAGGGGATTGGTGCCATTTGTCATGCTTTATACAATGAGCGGAATGGTGCCATTTCACATCTTTTATAAACATGGGGATTGGTGCCATTTCACATCTTTTATAAACATCGGGATTGGTGCCATTTGACATGTTTTATAAACAATGGGATTGGTGCCATTTATCATGTTTTATAAACAGGGGGAATAGTGCCATTTGACACATTTTAAAACAAGTGGATTTGTGCTATTTAACATGTTTTATACAAGGAGGGGATTGATGCCATTTAACATGTTTTATACAATTAGGGGATTGGTGCCATTTACCATATTTTTAAACAAGGGGATTGGTGCCATTTAACATGTTTTGTAAACAAGGGGATTGATGCCATTTAGCATGTTTTATAAACAAGGGGATTGGTATGATTTAACATGTTTTATACAATGAGGGGATTGGTGCCATTTAACAAGTTTCATACAATTAGGAGATTGGTGCCATTTACCATGTTTTATACAATGAGGGGATTGGTGCCATTTATTATGTTTTGTACATTGAGGGGATTGGTGCCATTTACCATGTTTTATACAATGTTGGGATTGGTGCCATTTACCATGTTTTATACAATGAGGGGATTGGTGCCCTTTAACATGTTTTATAAACAAGGGAATTGGTGCCATTTAACGTGTTTCATACAATGAGGGGATTGGTGCCATGTAATGTGCTTTATACAATGAGGGGATTGGTGTTTTTTAATATGTTTTATACAATGAGGGGAATTGTGCCATTTAACATGCTTTATAAACATGGGGTATGTGACTTTTAATGTGCTTCATACAATGAGGGGATTGGTGCTATTTAATATGCTTTATAAAATGAGGGGTATGATGCCATTTAGCAAGTTTTATAAACAAGGGGATTGGTGCCATTTAACATGTTTTATAAACAAGGGGATTGTGCCTTTTAACATGTCTTACACAATGAGGCAATTCTGCCATTTAATATGTTTTATACAATGAGTGGAATGGTGCCTTTTAACATGTTTTATACAATGAGGGGAATGGTGCCATTTCATATCATTTAAAAATATGGGGATTGGTGCCATTGAACATGTTTCATAAACAAGGGGATTGGTGCCATTTAACACGGTTTATGCAATGAGGTGAATGGTGCCATTTAACATGTTTTAAAAACAAGGGGATTGGTGCCATTTAACATTTTTTACACAGTGATAGGACTGGTGCCATTTACTATGCTTTATACAATGAGGGGATTGGTTCCATTTAACATGTTTTATACAATGAGGGGACTGGTGCCATTTACCATGTTTAATACAATGAGGGGTTTGATGCCATTTAACATGTTTTATACAATGAGGGGATTGGTGCCATTTACCATGTTTTATACAATGAGAGGATCGGTGCCATTTACAATGTTTTATACAATGAGGGGATTGATGCCATTTAACATGTTTTATAAACAAGGGGATTGGTGCCATTTAATGTGTTTTATACGATGAGAAGATTGGTGCCTTCTAACATGTTTTATACAATGAGGTAATTGTGCCATTTATCATGTTTTAAACAGTGAGGTGAATGATGCCATTTAACATGTTTTATAAACAAGGGGATTGTTTCTGTTTAACTTGTTTTATAAACAAGGGGGTTGGTGCCATGTTCTCATGTTTTATAAACAAGGGGATTGGTGTAATTTAACATATTTTATAAACAAGCGGATTGTTTTACACAAATAGGGGACTGGTGCCATTTACCATGTTTTATACAATGAGGCGATTGGAGCCATTTAACATGTTTTATAAATAAGTGGATTGGTGTAATTTAACATGTTTTATAAACAAGCGGATTGGTACCATTTATCATGTTTTATACCATGAGGGGATTGGTGCCATTTAACATGTTTTACACAATGCGGGGAATGGTACCATTTAACATGTTTTATAAACAAGGGATTGTTGCCATTTAACATGTTTTATAAAATGAGGGGATTGGTGATATTTACCATGTTTTATAAACTAGGGGATTGTTGCCTTTTAACATGTTTTATAAACAAGGAGATTGGTGCCATGTACCATGTTTTATACAATGAGGGGATTAGTGACATTTAACATGTTTGAAAAACAAGGGGACTGGTGCAACTTAACATGTTTTATACAATGAGGGGATTGGTGCCATTTAATATGTTTTGTACAATAAAGGGATTGGTGCCATTTACCATGTTTTATACAATGAGGGGATTGGTGCCATTTAAGATGTTTTATAAACAAGGGGATTGGTGCCATTTAACATGTTTTTTTACAATAAGGTGATTGGTGCCATTTACCATATTTCATACAATGAGTGGATTGGTGCCATTTTACATGTTTTGTACGATGAGAGCATTGGTGCCATTTAACATGTTTTATAAACAAGGGGATTGGTGCCATTTAACATGTTTTATACATTGCGGGGATTGGTGCCATTTAACATGCTTTATACAATGTGGGGATGTGTGCCATTTACCATGTTTTATACAATGAGGGGATTGTTGCCATTTAACATGTTTTATGCAATGAAGGGATTGGTTCCATTTAACAGGTTTTATACAATGAGGGGATTGGTGCCATTTACCATGTTTTATACAATGAGGGGATTGGTGCCATTTAATATGTTTTATACAATGAGGGGATTTTTTGCCATTTACCATTTTTTATAAACAAGGGGATTTGTGCCATTTAACATGTTTTATACAATGAAGGGATTGGTGCCATTTAACATGTTTTATAAACAAGGGGATTGGTGCCATTTAACATGTTTTATAAACAAGGGGATTGGTGTCATTTCACATCTTTTATGAACAAGGGGATTGCTGCCATTTAACATGTTTTATACATTGATGGGATTGGTGCCATTTACCATGCTTTATAGAATGTGGGGATTTTGTCATTTAACATGTTTTGTACAATAAGGGGATTGGTGCCATTTACCATGTTTTATACATTGAGGGGATTGGTGCCATTTAACATGTTTTGAACATTAAGGGGATTGGTGCCATTTAATATGTTTTATACAATGAGGCAATTGTTACTTTTAATATGTTTTATACAATCAGGGGGATTGTGCCATTTAGCATGTTTTATACAATGAGGGAATTGGTGCCATGTACCATGTTTTATACAATGACGGGATTGGTGCCATTTACCATGTTTTATAAACATGGGGATCGGTGCTATTTAACATGTTTTCTACAATAAGGAGATTGGTGCCATTTACCATGTTTTATAAACAAGGGGATTGGTGCCATTTAACATGTTTTACAAACAAAGGGATTGGCACCATTTAACATATTTTATACAATGAGGTGAATGGTGCCACTTAACATGTTTTATAAACAAGGAGATTGGTGCCATTTATCATGTTTTATACAATGAGGTGAATGGTGCCATTTAACATGTTTTATAAACAAGGGGTTGGTGCCATTTAGCATGTTTTATAAACAAGGGGATTGGTGCCATTTAATGTGTTTTATAAAAAAGGGAATTGGTGTCATTTACTATGTTTTATAAACAAGGGAATTTGTGCCATTTACCATGTTTTACAAACAAGGGGATTGGTGCCATTTAACATGTTTTATAAATATGGGGATTTGTGCCATTTATCACGTTTTATACAATGATGGAATTTAACATGTTTTACAAACAAGGGTATTGCTGCCATTTATTATGATTTATACTATGGGGGATTGGTGCCATTTAACATGTTTTATACAATGAGGTGAATGGTGCCACTTAACATGTTTTATAAACAAGGGGATTGGTGCCATTTATCATGTTTTATACAATGAGGTGAATGGTGCCATTTAACATGTTTTATAAACAAGGGGTTGGTGCCATTTAGCATGTTTTATAAACAAGGGGATTGGTGCCATTTAATGTGTTTTATAAAAAAGGGAATTGGTGTCATTTACTATGTTTTATAAACAAGGGAATTTGTGCCATTTACCATGTTTTACAAACAAGGGGATTGGTGCCATTTAACATGTTTTATACAATGAGGGAATTTAACATGTTTTACAAACAAGGGGATTGGTGCCATTTAACATGTTTTGTGCAATAAGGGGATTGGTGCCATTTACCATGTTTTATACAATGAGGGGATTGGTGCCATTTAACATGTTTTATAAACTAGGGGAATGGTGCCATTTAACATGTTTTATAAACAAGGGGAGTGGTGCCATTTAACATGTTTTATAAACAAGGGGAGTGGTGACATTTAACATGTTTTATACACAAGGGGATTTGTGCCATTTGTCATGCTTTATACAATGAGCGGAATGGTGCCATTTCACATCTTTTATAAACATGGGGATTGGTGCCATTTCACATCTTTTATAAATATTGGGATTGGTGCCATTTGACATGTTTTATAAACAATGGGATTGGTGCCATTTATCATGTTTTATAAACAGGGGGAATAGTGCCATTTGACACATTTTAAAACAAGTGGATTTGTGCTATTTAACATGTTTTATACAAGGAGGGGATTGATGCCATTTAACATGTTTTATACAATTAGGGGATTGGTGCCATTTACCATATTTTTAAACAAGGGGATTGGTGCCATTTAACATGTTTTGTAAACAAGGGGATTGATGCCATTTAGCATGTTTTATAAACAAGGGGATTGGTATGATTTAACATGTTTTATACAATGAGGGGATTGGTGCCATTTAACAAGTTTTATACAATTAGGAGATTGGTGCCATTTACCATGTTTTATACAATGAGGGGATTGGTGCCATTTATTATGTTTTGTACATTGAGGGGATTGGTGCCATTTACCATGTTTTATACAATGTTGGGATTGGTGCCATTTACCTTGTTTTATATAATGAGGGGATTGGTGCCCTTTAACATGTTTTATAAACAAGGGAATTGGTGCCATTTAACGTGTTTCATACAATGAGGGGATCGGTGCCATGTAATGTGCTTTATACAATGAGGGGATTGGTGTTTTTTAATATGTGTTATACAATGAGGGGAATTGTGCCATTTAACATGCTTTATAAACATGGGGTATGTGACTTTTAATGTGCTTCATACAATGAGGGGATTGGTGCTATTTAATATGCTTTATACAATGAGGGGTATGATGCCATTTAACAAGTTTTATAAACAAGGGGATTGGTGCCATTTAACATGTTTTATAAACAAGGGGATTGTGCCTTTTAACATGTCTTACACAATGAGGCAATTCTGCCATTTAATATGTTTTATACAATGAGTGGAATGGTGTCTTTTAACATGTTTTATACAATGAGGGGAATGGTGCCATTTCATATCATTTAAAAACATGGGGATTGGTGCCATTGAACATGTTTCATAAACAAGGGGATTGGTGCCATTTAACACGGTTTATGCAATGAGGTGAATGGTGCCATTTAACATGTTTTAAAAACAAGGGGATTGGTGCCATTTAACATTTTTTACACAGTGATAGCGCTGGTGCCATTTACTATGTTTTATACAATGAGGGGATTGGTTCCATTTAACATGTTTTATACAATGAGGGGACTGGTGCCATTTACCATGTTTAATACAATGAGGGGTTTGATGCCATTTAACATGTTTTATACAATGAGGGGATTGGTGCCATTTACCATGTTTTATACAATGAGAGGATCGGTGCCATTTACCATGTTTTATGCAATGAGGGGACTGATGCCATTTAACATGTTTGAAAAACAAGGGGATTGGTGCCATTTAATGTGTTTTATACGATGAGGAGATTGGTGCCTTCTAACATGTTTTATACAATGAGGCAATTGTGCCATTTATCATGTTTTAAACAATGAGGTGAATGATGCCATTTAACATGTTTTATAAACAAGGGGATTGTTTCTATTTAACTTGTTTTATAAACAAGGGGGTTGGTGCCATGTTCTCATGTTTTATAAACAAGGGGATTGGTGTAATTTAACATATTTTATAAACAAGTGGATTGTTTTACACAAATAGGGGACTGGTGCCATTTACCATGTTTTATACAATGAGGTGATTGGAGCCATTTAACATGTTTTATAAATAAGTGGATTGGTGTAATTTAACATGTTTTATAAACAAGCGGATTGGTACCATTTATCATGTTTTATACCTTGAGGGGATTGGTGCCATTTAACATGTTTTACACAATGCGGGGAATGGTACCATTTAACATGTTTTATAAACAAGGGATTGTTGCCATTTAACATGTTTTATAAAACGAGGGGATTGGTGATATTTACCATGTTTTATAAACTAGGGGATTGTTGCCTTTTAACATGTTTTATAAACAAGGAGATTGGTGCCATGTACCATGTTTTATACAATGAGGGGATTAGTGACATTTAACATGTTTGAAAAACAAGGGGACTGGTGCAACTTAACATGTTTTATAAAATGAGGGGACTGGTGACATTTAATATGTTTTGTACAATAAAGGGATTGGTGCCATTTACCATGTTTTATACAATGAGGGGATTGGTGCCATTTAATATGTTTTGTACAATAAAGGGATTGGTGCCATTTACCATATTTCATACAATTCCTGCCATTTAACATGTTTTATAAACAAGGGGATTGGTGCCATTTAACATGTTTTATACATTGCGGGGATTGGTGCCTTTTAACATGTTTTATACAATGTGGGGATGTGTGCCATTTACCATGTTTTATACAATGAGGGGATTGTTGCCATTTAACATGTTTTATGCAATGAAGGGATTGGTTCCATTTAACAGGTTTTATAAACAAGAGGATTGGTGCCATTTAACATGTTTTACAAACAAGGGGATTGATGCCATTTAACATGTTTTATAAATATGGGGATTTGTGCCATTTATCACATTTTATGCAATGAGGGAATTTAACATGTTTTACAAACAAGGGTATTGCTGCCATTTATTATGATTTATACTATGGTGGATTGGTGCCATTTAACATGTTTTATACAATGAGGTGAATGGTGCCACTTAACATGTTTTATAAACAAGGAGATTGGTGCAATTTATCATGTTTTATACAATGAGGTGAATGGTGCCATTTAACATGTTTTATAAACAAGGGGATTGGTGCCATTTAGCATGTTTTATAAACAAGGGGATTGGTGCCATTTAATGTGTTTTATAAAAAAGGGAATTGGTGTCATTTACTATGTTTTATAAACAAGGGAATCTGTGCCATTTACCATGTTTTACAAACAAGGGGATTGGTGCCATTTAACATGTTTTATAAATATGGGGATTTGTGCCATTTAACATGTTTTATACAATGAGGGAATTTAACATGTTTTACAAACAAGGGGATTGGTGCCATTTAACATGTTTTGTGCAATAAGGGGATTGGTGCCATTTACCATGTTTTATACAATGAGGGGATTGGTGGCATTTAACATGTTTTATAAACTAGGGGAATGGTGCCATTTAACATGTTTTATAAACAATGGGATTGGTGCCATTTAACATGTTTTATAAACAATGGGATTGGTGCCATTTAACATGTTTTATAAACAAGGGGATTGGTGCCATTTATCATGCTTTATACAATGAGGGGAATGGTGCCATTTCACATCTTTTATAAACATGGGGATTAGTGTCATTTGACATCTTTTATAAACATGGGGATTGGTGCCATTTGACATGTTTTATAAACAAGGGGATTGGTGCCATTTATCATGTTTTATAAACAGGGGGAATAGTACCATTTGACATGTTTTAAAACAAGGGGATTTGTGCTATTTAACATGTTTTATACAAGGAGGGGATTGGTGCCATTTAACATGTTTTATACAATTAGGGGATTGGTGCCATTTACTATATTTTTAAACAAGGGGATTGGTGCCATTTAACATGTTTTATAAACAAGGGGATTGGTGCCATTTAGCATGTTTTATAAACAAGGTGATTGGTATGATTTAACATGTTTTATACAATGAGGGGATTGGTGCCATTTAAGATGTTTTATACAATGAGGCGATTTGTGCCATTTACCATGTTTTATACAATGAGGAGATTGTTGCCATTTATTATGTTTGTACATTGAGGGGATTGGTGCCATTTACCATGTTTTATACAATGTTGGGATTGGTGCCATTTACATTGTTTTATACAATGAGGGGATTGGTGCCCTTTAACATGTTTTATAAACAAGGGAATTGGTGCCATTTAACGTGTTTCATACAATGAGGGGATTGGTGCCATGTAATGTGCTTTATACAATGAGGGGATTGGTGTTATTTAATATGTTTTATACAATGAGGGGAATTGTGCCATTTAACATGCTTTATAAACATGGGGTATGTGACTCTTAATGTGCTTCATACAATGAGGGGATTGATGCTATTTAATATGCTTTATACAATGAGGGGTATGATGCCATTTAACAAGTTTTATAAATAAGGGGATTGGTGCCATTTAACATGTTTTATAAACAAGGGGATTGTGCCTTTTAACATGTCTTACACAATGAGGCAATTCTGCCATTTAAGATGTTTTATACAATGAGTGGAACGGTGCCTTTTAACATGTTTTGTACAATGAGGGGAATGGTGCCATTTCATATCATTTAAAAACATGGGGATTGGTGCCATTGAACATGTTTCATAAACAAGGGGATTGGTGCCATTTAACATGTTTTAAAAACAAGGGGATTGGTGCCATTTAACAATTTTTACACAATGATAGGACTGGTGCCTTTTACTATGTTTTATACAATGAGGGGATTGGTTCCATTTAACATGTTTTATACAATGAGGGGACTGGTGCCATTTACCATGTTTTATACAATGAGGGGTTTGATGCCATTTAACATGTTTTATACAATGAGGGGATTGGTGCCATTTACCATGTTTTATACAATGAGAGGATCGGTGCCATTTACCATGTTTTATACAATGAGGGGATTGATGCCATTTAACATGTTTTATAAACAAGGGGATTGGTGCCATTTCATGTGTTTTATACGATGAGGAGATTGGTGCCTTCTAACATGTTTTATACAATGAGGCAATTGTGCCATTTATTATGTTTTAAACAGTGAGGTGAATGATGCCATTTAACATGTTTTATAAACAAGGGGATTGTTTCTATTTAAC
Organism: Protopterus annectens; assembly: GCF_019279795.1. Taxonomy (NCBI): domain Eukaryota; kingdom Metazoa; phylum Chordata; order Ceratodontiformes; family Protopteridae; genus Protopterus; species Protopterus annectens. Next base: position 1,779,003,283 of record NC_056731.1, read on the forward strand.
TTGTTTTATAAACAAGGGGGTTGGTGCCATGTTCTCATGTTTTATAAACAAGGGGATTGGTGTAATTTAACATGTTTTATAAACAAGCGGATTGTTTTACACAGATAGAGGACTGGTGCCATTTACCATGTTTTATACAATGAGGTGATTGGAGCCATTTAACATGTTTTATAAATAAGTGGATTGGTGTCATTTAACATGTTTTATAAACAAGCGGATTGGTACCATTTATCATGTTTTATACCATGAGGGGATTGGTGCCATTTAACATGTTTTACACAATGTGGGGAATGGTACCATTTAGCATGTTTTATAAACAAGGGATTGTTGCCATTTAACATGTTTTATAAAATGAAGGGATTGGTGATATTTACCATGTTTTATAAACCCTGGGGATTGTTGCCTTTTAACATGTTTTATAAACAAGGAGATTGTTGCCATGTACCATGCTTTATACAATGAGGGGATTAGTGACATTTAACATGTTTGAAAAACAAGGGGACTGGTGCAACTTAACATGTTTTATACAATGAGGGTATTGGTGCCATTTAATATGTTTTGTATAATAAAGGGATTGGTGCCATTTACCATGTTTTATACAATGAGGGGATTGGTGCCATTTAAGATGTTTTATAAACAAAGGGATTGGTGCCATTTAACATGTTTTTTACAATAAGGGGATTGGTGCCATTTACCATATTTCATACAAAGAGTGGGTTGGTGCCATTTTACATGTGTTATACAATGAGAGCATTGGTGCCATTTAACATGTTTTATAAACAAGGGGATTGGTGCCATTTAACATGTTTTATACATTGCGGGGATTGGTGCCATTTAACATGCTTTATACAATGTGGGGATGTGTGCCATTTACCATGTTTTATACAATGAGGGGATTGTTGCCATTTAACATGTTTTATGCAATGAAGGGATTGGTTCCATTTAACAGGTTTTATAAACAAGAGGATTGGTGCCATTTACCATGTTTTATACAATGAGGGGATTGTTGCCATTTAACATGTTTTATGCAATGAAGGGATTGGTTCCATTTAACAGGTTTTATACAATCAGGGGATTGGTGACATTTAATATGTTTTTATTACAAAGCACAGCAAGCAAGGCTGCTTCATGCTTCAGATCATCAATTAAACTAGATATTCTTCTTCCTTTCATTTATACATAAAATTCACCAATCATATCCTCTAGTTTAATTGGTAATTGGTAATTGGTAATTAAATAATTTGTTCTAATTAATTAATTTTCCCATTTCAGCTGTCCATTACAGCTGTGAGTCTTTTATTAGTATTAATATTTGCATTCATGAATAGCATCGGATCATTTCTTATTGTAATATATAAATTAAAAAATATACAAATTTGTATATGTGATATATGCTTAAAATAAAAAAAAAAAACATAAAACATTGTTTTTCATTTTATTTTATTTAGATCCATCTGCAATATGCTGGCAACAAATCTCATGAGCAACAGCAGAACAACTGCCAAGAGCGACTTAAAGGCAAATACACTAACTGCATTGATGAGACATCATTCCATTTTATACAATCAGGGGATTGGTGACATTTAATATGTTTTATACAATATGGGGATTGGTGCCATTTGCCATGTTTTATACAATGAGGGGATTGTTGCCATTTAACATGTTTTATGCAATGAAGGGATTGATTCCATTTAACAGGTTTTATACAATGAGGGGATTGGTGCCATTTACCATGTTTTATACAATGAGGGGATTGGTGCCATTTAATATGTTTTATACAATGAGGGGATTTTTTGCCATTTACCATTTTTTATAATCAAGGGGATTTGTGCCATTTAACATGTTTTATACAATGAAGGGATTGGTGCAATTTTACATGTTTTAGAAACAAGGGGATTGGTGCAGTTTAACATGTTTTATAAACAAGGGGATTGGTGTCATTTCACATATTTTATAAACAAAGGGATTGCTGCCATTTAGCATGTTTTATACATTGAGGGGATTGGTGCCATTTACCATGCTTTATAGAATGTGGGGTTTTTGCCATTTAACATGTTTTGTACAATAAGGGGATTGGTGCCATTTACCATGTTTTATACATTGAGGGGATTGGTGCCATTTAACATGTTTTGAACATTAAGGGGATTGGTGCCATTTAACATGTTTTATACAATGAGGCAATTGTTACTTTTAATATGTTTTATACAATCAGGGGGATTGTGCCATTTAGCATGTTTTATACAACGAGGGAATTGGTGCCATGTACCATGTTTTATACAATGACGGGATTGGTGCCATTTACCATGTTTTATAAACATGGGGATCGGTGCTATTTAACATGTTTTCTACAATAAGGAGATTGGTGCCATTTACCATGTTTTATAAACAAGGGGATTGGTGCCATTTAACATGGTTTATAAACAAAGGGATTTGTGCCATTTACCATGTTTTATACAATGAGGGGATTGGTGCCATTTAACATGTTTTGTACAATAAGGGGATTGGTGCCATTTACCATGTTTTGTATAATAAGGGAACAGGTGCCATTTAACATGTTTTATACAATGAGGGAATTAGTGCCATTTAACATGTTTTATACAATGAGGGGATTGGTGCCATTTTATTTATTTATTTATTTTACATTTGTTGACCGGGCTAGTCTAACTGGATATATGTCTATTTTTAGTAGAGGCCTGGGGAGAAAAGCTCCAACCATCAGCAGTGACAAAAAAATATAAGTAAAATATATAGTAATAGCCAAGTGAATTACAATACATTAGCTACATAGGTGAGAACAAAAGTTTTACAGAGTAACTTAGTAGGTTTAAGCTAAGATTAAATACAGAGAACAAAAAACATAAAATTAAGGCAGTTTTTTTTTTTTTTTTTAGTACTACAGATAGTTGAGATAAAAACAGTAGAGTAGAGAGGTATAGAGAGAGCAGGAGATGAACAAGATATCAGTCTGGGTTAGAGCAGGGACACAGCCAGTGAGTTGCAAGATATTCTTTCCAATGCTTTTTAAAAAGAATAGTGGAAGCAAGGGAGGAAAGTTCAGTAGGAAGCTGATTCCAGATGTTATCTACTGTGTTGGTGAAAAAGTGAGTCTCCAGCCTTGTTATTTGATTTAATAGAGGAAACTAGGACCTTATTAGCTGAGCGTAGTATAGCAAGATTTTTGTAGGGTGAGATCAGGTTAGAGAAGATAGGGGTATTTTTAAGGTGGTAAAGGATCTTTTGGGTGATAACAATTTGTTGATAAAGTAGTTGGTTCTGCAATTCTGGCCATCCTAGTTGTTTTAGGTTAAGACAGTGGTGAGTTCTAAAGGTGGTGCCAGTGGCAAATCTGACTATGTTATTGTAACTAGTGGAGAATCTGGTAAGGTTATTTTTTGATAGATTAGTATATATTGCTGAAGCATAAAACAAGGTAGAGATAAGGTGGGTCTGGGCAATAGTTATTCTGGCTGTATGGGAAAGGAAGGGTTTGATTCTGTAAAGAGTGCCTAGTTTTTTGTTGACTGACTTTATAGTAAAGTTAATGTAGTCATCAAAACTAAGGTTATCAATTGTTACTCCTAGTAGATGGATAGAAGTGCCTGGGGATATGTTAGTTGCATTGTTAGAGGTTATTGTAAAGTGCAGTTGAGGTGACGTATGAGTTGGAGCAAACAGCAATAACTTTGTTTTCTTAGGGTTCAGGAGGAGGCAGTGTTGCATAAACCAATTTTCAACACTGTTAAATACTGTTTGGGTGAGAGACTGGAGAGAGGTTATGGACTTAGATGAACAAATTAAAGTAGAGTCATCTGCATATTGTATGCAGGTGGCCTGAGGAATTTTGGTATGTAGGTCATTAATAAACAATGAGAAGAGTAGAGGTCCTAAAATAGATCCTTGGGGTATTCCAGTGTTCACAGGAAGGGATTTTGAAAGATTATACCACAATACTGCTTGTTGCCTGTTTTCCAGATGGGATTTAAACCAATGTAATGCTTGTGAGTCAAGAGATTGGGCTTTTAGAATGTCTATAAGGATATTATGGTTGACCATATCAAAGGCTTTTGAAAGGCCAATAAATAATGCAGAGGAAAAAGTGTTATTGTTATGATTTTTGTTTATGGAGTCAGAGAAGGATAGAAGGGCAGTTATTGTACTATGGAAAGGCCTAAAACCATGTTGGCAGTTGGCAAGTAGATTGTATTGGAGAAGGTGGTGAAGTAGTTGTCTGTGTATGCATTTTTCTATTATCTTAGCTATTGGAGACAGTAAGGCAATAGGCCGAAAGTTGGAGAGTTCAGTAGATGACCCACCTTTATGTAGAGGGATGATATGGGATATTTTCCAAATGGAGGGGATTTTGCTTTCTAAAATTGTTCTATTTGTAAGGATGGAGATGGGATAGGCAATAGCTTTTGCATATATTCAGCTGGAAGACAGTCAGCAGAAGGGGTGCATGATTTTAGTTTTTGAAGGAGTTTGCAAATGAGTGATGTAGGTACCGGTTGCATTTGAAAGGTAGGAGATGGAGTCTTTGTGGTATTTCATGGGGATGTAGTAATAGGTGGTAAAGTACTGGCTAGGGTTCGAATGGCTTCAGTAAAGTAGTTATTAAAGGCATCAGGAATTTGGTTAGAGTTATTTTGGTTGAATCCTGTAGGGGCAGGAGTTTTAGAGTGTCCTGGCTGAAGAAGTTTGTTTATGCCAGACCATAATTTTTGTGGTTTTTGCTGATGATTTTGTTGGAGGTGAAGGTAATAGTCTTTTTTGTCTCTGAGAATATCTTTCTTGGTGGCATTTCTTAACTGTTTAAAGTAGAGGTGATCTGATGGACATTTAGAGACTCTCCATTTGATCCAAATTTTATTTCTGAGGAGGATATTTTGCCTAGTTTGTTTTGTGAGCCAGGGGGCAATTTTGGTCCTTATTCAGAAAGAACAATAGGGAGATTGGTAATCTAGGACCTGATGGAATCTAGTGTTAAAGTAGGTCACTGCATCATCAAGTGGAAGATGAGACATAGGTGACCAGTCACATGCTTTCAGTTCATTTTGGAAGCTCTCCGGGTTAAAAAATTTTTTGGAACGTGAGGTTTTAAAATTATTAGTAGTTGGGCTATGGATTCTTTGTTTAATAATATAGGTTAGCATGTGGTCACTAATATCGTCAGGGAGGGTTCCTGGTTTATAAGTATCAAGGTGGCTGTTGATAAGGATCCAGTCTAGGGTGGTTTCCTTACTACTTGGCTTATGGATTCTAGTAGGAGTGGTTATAATTTATACAATGAGAGTATTTGTGCTATTTACCATGTTTTTTACAATGAGGGGATTTGTGCCATTTAATGTGTTTTATACAGTGAGGTGATTGGTGCCATTTACCATGTTTTGTATAATGAGGGGATTGGTGCCATTTAACATGTTTTGCACAATAACGGGATTGGTGCCATTTAACATGTTTTATACAATGAGATAACTAGTGCCATTTAATGTGTTTTATACAATGAGGGGATTGATGCCATTTACCATGTTTTATACAATGAGGGGATTGGTGCCATTTACCATGTTTTATAAACAAGGGGATTGGTGCCATTTAACATGTTTTCTACAATAAGGAGATTGGTGCCATTAAACATGTTTTATAAACAAGGGGATTGGTGCCCTTTACCATGTTTTATACAATGAGGGGAATGGTGCCATTTACCATGTTTTATAAACATGGGGATCGGGGCTATTTAACATGTTTTCTACAATAAGGAGATTGGTGCCATTTACCGTGTTTTATAAACAAGGGGATTGGTGCCATTTAACATGGTTTATAAACAAAGAGATTTGTGCCATTTACCATGTTTTATACAATGAGGGGATTGGTGCCATTTAACATGTTTTGTACAATAAGGGGATTGGTGCCATTTACCATGTTTTATACACTGAAGGGATTGGTGCCATTTAACATGTTTTACAAACAAAGGGATTGGTACCCTTTAACATGATTTATAAACAAGTGGATTGGTGCCATTTACCATGTTTTGTATAATAAGGGAACAGGTGCCATTTAACATGTTTTATACAATGAGGGGATTGGTGCCATTTAACATGTTTTATACAATGAGGGGATTGGTGCCATTTAAGATGTTTTATACAATGAGGCAATTTGTGCCATTTAACATGTTTTATACAATGAGGGGATTGGTGCCATTTTATTTATTTATTTATTTTACATTTGTTGACCGGGCTAGTCTAACTGGATATATGTCTATTTTTAGTAGAGGCCTGGGGAGAAAAGCTCCACCCATCAGCAGTGACAAAAAAATCTAAGTAAAATATATAGTAGAGTAACTTAATAGGTTTAAGCTAAGATTAAATACAGAGAACAAAAAACATAAAATTAAGGAAGTTTTTTTTTTTTTTTTTTTTAGTACTACAGATAGGTGAGATAAAAACAGTAGAGTAGAGAGGTATAGAGAAAGCAGGAGATGAAAGAGATATCAGTCTGGGTTAGAGCAGGGACACAGCCAGTGAGTTGCAAGATATTCTTTCCAATGCTTTTTAAAAAGAATAGTGGAAGCAAGGGAGGAAAGTTCAGTAGGAAGCTGTTTCCAGATTTTACCTACTGTGTTGGTGAAAAAGTGAGTCTCCAGCCTTGTTATTTGATTTAATAGCAGAAACTAGGAGCTTATTAGCTGAGCATAGTATAGCAAGATTTTTGTAGGGTGAGATCAGGTTAGTGAGGATAGGGGTATTTTTAGGGTGGTATAGGATGTTTTGGGTGATAACAATTTGTTGATAAAGTAGTTGGTTCTGCAATTCTGGCCATCTTAGTTGTTTTAGGTTAAGACAGTGGTGAGTTCTAAAGGTGGTGCCAGTGGCAAATCTGGCTATGTTATTGTAACTAGTGGAGAATTTGGTAAGGTTATTTTTTGATAGATTAGTATATATTGCTGAAGCATAAAACAAGGTAGAGATAAGGTGGGTCTGGGCAATAGTTATTCTGGCTGTATGGGAAAGGAAGGGTTTGATTCTGTAAAGAGTGCCTAGTTTTTTGTTGAATGAATTTATAGTAAAGTTAATGTGGTCATCAAAACTAAGGTTATTATCAATTGTTACTCCTAGTAGATGGGTAGAAGTGCCTGTGGATATGTTAGTTGCATTGTTAGAGGTTATTGTAAAGTGCAGTTGAGGTGACTTATGAGTTGGAGCAAACAGCAATAACTTTGTTTTCTTAGGGTTCAGGAGGAGGCAGTGTTGCATAAACCAATTTTCAACACTGTTAAATACTGTTTGGGTGAGAGACTGGAGAGAGGTTATGGACTTAGCTGAACAAATTAAAGTAGAGTCATCTGCATATTGTATGCAGTTGGCCTGAGGAATTTTGGTATGTAGGTCATTAATAAACAATGAGAAGAGTAAAGGTCCTAAAATAGAGCCTTGGGGTACTTCAGTGTTCACAGGAAGGGATTTTGAAAGATTATCCCACAATACTGCTCGTTGCCTGTTTTCCAGATGGGATTTAAACCAATGTAATGCTTGTGAGTCAAGAGATTCGGCTTTTAGAATGTCTATAAGGATATTATGGTTGACCATATCAAAGGCTTTTGAAAGGTCAATAAATAATGCAGAGGAAAAAGTGTTATTGTTATGATTTTTGTTTATGGAGTCAGAGAAGGATAGAAGGGCAGTTGTTGTACTATGGAAAGGCCTAAAACCATGTTGGCAGTTGGCAAGTAGATTGTATTGGAGAAGGTGGTGAAGTAGTTGTCTGTGTATGCATTTTTCTATTATCTTAGCTATTGGAGACAGTAAGTCAATAGGCCGAAAGTTGGAGAGTTCAGTAGATGACCCACCATTATGTAGAGGGATGATATGGGATATTTTCCAAATGGAGGGGATTTTGCTTTCTAAAACTGTTCTATTTATAAGGATGGAGATGGGATAGGCAATAGCTTTTGCTGCTATTTGCAGATATTCAGCTGGAAGACAGTCAGCAGAAGGGGTGCATGGTTTTAGTTTTTGAAGGAGTTTGCAAATGAGTGATGTAGGTACCGGTTGTATTTGAAAGGTAGGAGATGGTGACTTTGTGGTATTTAATGTGGATGTAGTAATAGGTGGAAAAGTATTGGCTAGGGTTTGAATGGCTTCAGTAAAGTAATTATTAAAGGCATCAGGAATTTGGTTAGAGTAATTTTGGTTGAATCCTGTAGGGGCAGGAGTTTTAGAGTGTCCTGGCTGAAGAAGTTTGTTTATGCCAGACCAGAATTTTTGTGGTTTTTGCTGATGATTTTGTTGGAGGTGAAGGTAATAGTCTTTTTTGTCTCTGAGAATATCTTTCTTGGTGGCATTTCTTAACTGTTTAAAGTAGAGGTGATCTGATGGACATTTAGAGACTCTCCATTTGATCCAAATTTTATTTCTGAGGAGGATATTTTGCCTAGTTTGTTTTGTGAGCCAGGGGGCAATTTTGGTCCTTATTCGGGAAGAACAATAGGGAGATTGGCAATCTAGGACCTGAAGGAATCTAGTGTTAAAGTAGGTCACTGCATCATCAAGTGGAAGATGAGACATAGGTGACCAGTCACATGCTTTCAGTTCATTTTGGAAGCTCTCTGGGATAAAAAATTTTTTGGAACGTGAGGTTTTAAAATTATTAGTAGTTGCGCTATGGATTCTTTGTTTAATAATATAGGTTAGCATGTGGTCACTAATATCGTCAGGGAGGGTTCCTGGTTTATAAGTATCAAGGTGGCTGTTGATAAGGATCCAGTCTTGGGTGGTTTCCTTACTGCTTGGCTTATGGATTCTAGTAGGAGTGGTTATAATTTATACAATGAGGGTATTTGTGCTATTTACCATGTTTTTTACAATGAGGGGATTTGTGCCATTTAATGTGTTTTATACAATGAGGTGATTGGTGCCATTTACCATGTTTTATATAATGAGGGGATTGGTGCCATTTAACATGTTTTGCACAATAACGGGACTGGTGCCATTTAACATGTTTTATACAATGAGATAACTAGTGCCATTTAATGTGTTTTATACAATGAGGGGATTGATGCCATTTACCATGTTTATACAATCAGGGGATTGGTGCCATTTACCATGTTTTATAAACAAGGGTGTTGGTGCCCTTTACCATGTTTTATACAATGAGGGGAATGGTGCCATTTACCATGTTTTATAAACAAGAACATTGGTGCCATTTAACATGTGTTATAAACAAGGTGATTGGTGCCATTTACCATGTTTTATACAATGAGGGGATTGGTGCCATTTAACATGTTTTGTACAATAAGGGGATTGGTGCCATTTACCATGTTTTATACACTGAGGGGATTGGTGCCATTTAACATGTTTTATTAACAAGGGGATTGGTGCCATTTAACGTGTTTTATGCAATGAGGGGATTGGTGCCATTTAATGTGTTTTATACAATGAGTGGGTTTGTGCTATTTAATATGTTTTATACAATGAGGGGAATGATGCCATTTATCATGTTTTATAAAATAGGGGATTGGTGCCATTTCACATGTTTTATATACAAGGGGACTGGTGCCTTTTAACATGTTTTATACAATGAGGCAATTGTGCGATTTTATGTTTTTTATGCAATGAGGGGAACAGTGCCTTTTAACATGTTTTATACAATAAGGGGATTGGTGCCATTTCACATTTTTTACACAATTAGGGGACTGGTGCCATTTAATATGTTTTATACAATGAGGTGAATGGTGCCATTTAACATGTTTTATAAACAAGGGGGTTGGTGCCATTTAACATGTTTTATAAACAAGGGGATTGGTGCCATTTAACATGTTTTATAAGCAAGGGGATTGGTGCTATTTAACATGTTTTATAAACAAGAGGATTGGTGCCATTTAACATGTTTTGTAAACCAGGGGATTGGTGCCATTTAACATGTTTTACACAATGTGGGGATTGGTGCCATTTGACATGTTTTATAAACAAGGGGATTGGTGCCATTTAACATGTTTTATAAACAAGGGAATTGGTGCCATTTAACATATTTTATACAATGAGGTGAATGGTGCTATTTAACATGTTTATAAACATGAGGATTGGTGCCATTTATCATGTTTTATACAATGAGGTGACTGGTGCCATTTAACATGTTTTATAAACAAGGGGATTGGTGCCATTTAACATGTTTTATAAACATGGGGATTGATGCCATTTAACATGTTTTATAATCAAGGGGATTGGTGCCATTTAACATGTTTTATACAATGTGGGGATTGGTGCCATTTGACATGTTTTATTAACAAGGGGATTGGTGCCATTTAACATGTTTTATAAACAAGGGGATTGGTGCATTTAACATGTTTTGTACAATAAGGGGATTGGTGCCATTTAACATGTTTTATAAACAAGGGGATTGGTGCTGTTTAACGTGTTTTATAAGCAAGGGGATTGGTTCCCTTTAACATGTTTTATAAACATGGGGATTGGGGCCATTTTACATGTTTTATACAATAAGGGGATTGGTGCCATTTACCATGTTTTATACAATGAGGGGATTGTTGCCATTTACCATGTTTTATAAACAAGGGTATTGGTGCCATTTAACGTGTTTTATACAGTGAGGGGGTTGGTGCCATTTAATGTGTTTTATACAATGAGGGGAATAATGCCATTTAGCATGTTTTATAAACAAGGGGATTGCTGCCATTTAAAATGTTTTATAAAAAAGGGTATTGCGGCCTTCTAACATGTTTTTTACAATGAGGCAAATATGCCCTTTAATATGTTTTATACAGTGAGGGGAATGGTGCCATTTGACATGTTTTATTAACAAGGGGATTGTTGCCATTTAACATTTTTTTTCAATAAGGAGTTTGGTGCCATTTAACATGTTTTCTAAACAAGGGGTTTGGTGCCATTTAACATGTTTTGTACAATAAGGGAATTGATGCCATTTACCATGTTTTATACACTGATGGGATTGGTGCCATTTAACATGATTTATAAACAAGGGGATTGGTGCCCTTAAACATGATTTATAAACAAGTGGATTGGTGCCATTTACCATGTTTTGTACAATAAGGGGACTGGTGCCATTTAACATGTTTTATACAATGAGGGAATTGGTGCCATTTAACATGTTTTCATACAATGAGGGGATTGGTGCCACTTAACATGTTTTATACAATGGGGCAATTTGTGCAATTTAACATGTTTTATACAATGAGGTGCTTGGTGCCATTGAACATGTTTATACAATGAGGGGATTGGTGCCATTTACCATGTTTTATACAATGAGGGGAATGGTGCCATTTAATGTGTTTTATACAATGAGGTGATTGGTGCCATTTACCATGTTTTATACAATGAGTGAGTTGGTGCCATTTAACATGTTTTATACAATGAGGGGATTGGTGCCATTTAACATGTTTTATTAACAAGGCAATTGGTGCCATTTAACGTGTTTTATGCAATGAGGGGATTGGTGCCATTTAATGTGTTTTCTACAAAGAGGGGATTGGTGTCATTTAATATGTTTTATACAATGAGGCGAATGGTGCCATTTAACAAGTATTATAAACAAGAGGATTTGTGCCATTTATTGTGTTTTATGCAATGAGTGGATTGGTGATATTTAATATGTTTTACACAATGAGGGGAATTATGCCATTTATCATGTTTTATAAACAAGGGGATTGGTGCCATTTCACATGTTTTATATACAAGGGGATTGGTGCCTTTTAACATGTTTTATACAATGAGGCAATTGTGCGATTTAATGTGTTTTATGCAATGAGGGGAACGGTGCCTTTTAACTTGTTTTATACAATAAGGGGAATGGTGCCATTTCATATATTTTGTAAATATGGGGATTGCTTCCATTTAACATGTTTTATAAACAAGGGGACTGGTGCCATTTCACATTTTTACACAATTAGGGGACTGGTGCCATTTAATATGTTTTATACAATGAGGTGAATGGCACCATTTAACATGTTTTATAAACAAGGGGATTGGTGCCATTTAACATGTTTTATACAATGAGGTGAATTGTGCCATTTAAAAGGTTGTATAAACAAGGGGATTGGTGCCATTTAACATGTTTTATAAACAAGGGGATTGGTGCCATTTAACATGTTTTATACAATGAGGGGATTGGTGCCATTTACCATGTTTTATAAACAAGGGGATTGGTGCCATTTAACATTTTTAATAAACAAGGGGATTGGTGCCATTTAACATATTTTATACAATGAGGTGAATGGTGCCATTTAACATCATAATCATCATCATCATCATCATCATCATCTTCTTTCGGGTGTTCCCATTAGGGTTCGCCACAGTGGATCATCTGTTTCCATTTCTTCCTGTCCTCTCCATTATGCTCTTTCACACCAGCCGCCTGCATGTCCTCTCTCACCACATCCAGAAACCCTATCTTAGGCCTTCCTCTTTTTCTCTTATCTGGCAACTCCATCCTTAGCATCCTTTTCCCAATATACCCAGCATCCCTCCTCAACACATGTCCAAACCAACGCAATCTCACCTCTCTTGCTTTGTCTCCAAACTGTCCAACCTGAGCTGACCCTCTAATATACTGATTCCTAATCCTGTCCATCCTAGTCACACCTAGTACAAATCTTAACATCTTTAATTCTGCCACATCCAGCTCTGACTCCTGCCTTTTTGTCAATGCCACCGTCTCCAACCCATATAACATAGCTGGTCTCACTACCCTCTTGTCAACCTTCCCTTTCACTCTTACTGGTACCCATCTGTCACAAATCACTCCTGACACTCTTTTCCACCCATTCCACCCTGCCTGTACTCTCTTCTTCACCTGTCTTCCACACTCACCATTACTCTGAACTGTTGATCCCAAGTGCTTAAACTCATCCACCTTTACCAACTCTACTCCCTGCATCCTCAACATTCCACTACCCTCCCTCTCATTTACACACGTATATTCTGTGTCATTTAACATGTTTTATAAACAAGGGGGATTGATGCCATTTAACATGTTTTATAAACAAGGGGATTGGTGCCATTTATGTTTTATACATGGAGGGGATTGGTGCCATTTAACATGTTTTATACAATTAGGGGAATGGTGCCATTTCACATCTTTTCTAAACATGGTGATTCGTGCTATTTAACATGTTTTATACAATGAGGTGAATGGTGCCATTTAACTTGTTTTATAAACAAGAGGATTGGTGCTATTTATCATGTTTTATACAATGAGGTGAATGGTGCCATTTAACATGTTTTATAAACAAGGGCATTGGTGCCATTTAACATGTTTTATAAACAAGGGGATTGGTGCCCTTTAACATGTTTTATAAACAAGGGGATTGGTGCCATTTAACATGTTTTATAAACAAGGGGATTGGTGCCTTTTAACATATTTTATACAATGAGATGAATGGTGCCATTTAACATGTTCTATAAACAAGAGGATTGGTGCCATTTATCATGTTTTATACAATGAGGTGAATGGTGCCATTTAACATGTTTTATAAACAAGGGGATTAGTGCCATTTAACATGTTTTATAAACAAGGGGATTGGTGCCATTTAACATGTTTTATAAACATGGGGATTGGTGCCATTTAACATGTTTTATAAACAAGGGGATTGGTACCATTTAACATGTTTTATACAATGTGGGGATTGGTGCCATTTGACATGTTTTATAAACAAGGGTAATGGTGCCATTTAACATGCTTTATAAACAAGGGGATTGGTTCCCTTTAACATGTTTTATAAACAAGGTGATTGGTGCCATTTTACATGTTTTGTACAATGAGGGGATTGGTGCCATTTACCATGTTTTATAAACAAGGGTATTGGTGCCATTTAACGTGTTTTATACAATGAGGGGGTTGGTGCTTTTTAATGTGTTTTATACAATGAGGGGAATAATGTCATTTAGCATGTTTTATAAACAAGGGGATTGGTGCCATTTAACATGTTTTATAAATAGGGGGATTTGTGCCATTTACCATGTTTTATACAATTAGGGGATTGATGCCGTCTAACATGTTTTTTACAATGAGGCAATTATGCCCTTTAATATGTTTTATACAATGAGGGGAATGGTACCATTTAACATGTTTTATACAATGAGGGGAATGGTGCCATTTAACATGTTTTTTACAATGAAGGGTTTGGTGCCATTTGCCATGTTTTATACAATGAGTGGATTGGTGCCATTTAATGTGTTTTATACAATGAGGGTGTTGGTGCCATTTAATATGTTTTATACAATTTGGGGATTGGTGCAATTTAACATGTTTTATACAATGAGGGGATTCGTGCAATTTAACATGTTTCATAATCAAGGGGTTTGGTGCCATTTAACATGTTTTTTTAAATTTGTGGAAGGAATCGTGCTATTTAACTTGTTTTATACAATGCGGGGAATGGTGCTATTTGACATGTTTTATACAATGAGGGGAATGGTGTCATTTGCCGTGTTATACACAACAAGGGAATGGTGCCATTTATCGTATTTTATGAGGAGAATGGTTTCATTTATCATGTTTTATACGATGAGGGGAATGGTACCATTTATCATTTTTTCATACAATGGAGGAAATGGTGCCATTTCATGTATCCACTACCTTTCCTTATGCAGTCCACATTTCAAGATTGAGAACATTTTCATCTGTGATCCAAGCTGCCACATGTGCCCTGAATACATTTTGTTACCTCACAGGCTTTCTACCTTGGGCATGAAGAAACACTGGTTTGCTGAATATATAACACAGGGCCATGAATGCAAAATCTTATATGATTTGTCAACAGAAACCATTTAATGGATATCTTAATAAGAAGTCTGTAAAGCTGATTTAACAATTGTATTTTGTGAACCTGAAAATGAAAAACTGTAATTTAGGCACAGAAAAAAAATTAAAATATCGTTCTTGCTAACATTATACCAGACACAAATATGAGCAAATGAATGCCTAATATGAAAGAAATTAAATGATGCCAGTTAGTTTTTGTATGTAAAAAGTACTTGTACATGTAGAAGCAGATAAAGAAGTATTCTCTGGTCATGGATGTATACTTAATTCATGATTGTAAAGTTATATATATATATATATATATATATATATATATATATATATATATATATATATATATATATATATATATATATATATATATATATATATATATATATATATATATATATATATATATATATATATATATATATATATATATATAGTGATATTCACCTTTCTCACCAAACAGAATGACATAATTGAATGATCACAAATTGCTACTATTTTTCTGGCATAAAAACATCACACTGGAAAGAAACTCTTAGAATCAAATTCTTTAAGCAGAAGACTGAGGGAGAATATAAGCTATAAACAGACTTCAAGGTACTCTGAAAAAGAATGCATTTACAAAAAAAAAAATGATTTAATTTACCTTTAAGCAGTTGACTGACTTCCTTTGTTGGGTTTGGTTAGCTGATTCTTGGCACAGAACGAACATAACAAAAATCATATTAAGATCAGGTTGTGAGTAGCATGGTTATCTCTATAACCTGCATTAGTGTTATGTATGCTTAAAAGTGAGTTGTGGTCTCAACTAAGATAAGGCAATCTCAGTCAGTGACTGTAAATGCACTGTTTTCTATTTCATGCCTAATGCATGCAATATCTCAGGTTCACTACATTTTCTAAGCAGTATACTGTTTGACTTTATATATGCTGGGAAAGTAAATCCAGAGAGAGAAAAAAAGACAAAATGTATTTGTGGGGAAATTAAATGTAGTTTTCCTAGTGAAAATATTCAATTCTACTAAAACTTAATAGAAATAGTAAGCAGAGTATGACTAAATTCATATTTTGTTTTTAACTACTTTTTTATATTCTTTACAGTCTGAGCTGAATTTTCCAGCTCCCTATAGAAAAAAAAATAATTATAAAGCCTCCTAGCTATATTGTGTCAAAACTGTTCCCTAGTGATTCCCAAACTGTCTCTAATACTACTGATTACAATTAGAGGGGGCAAATTAATGAATTATTAAACACCAAAAATCAAGCTGAATAGTTTTTGGCAGAACAGGATGCCTCACAAACTATACTTAAGAAGAAATGCCTTGATCTCCTTGTCTTGAATATTATTCTGCCCTTCACTGTGAGTAAATTAACATTTAATAAGCAAATGTATTCTGTAACATTTCTGCCAATGAAACATGCATAATTTATTTCAAGCAATACTCATACTAGCCTATTTCAGTTTTTCTACAGTTTCTTTAATTTGTATAAAATCAATTTTCTCATATTCACTGTTAGTTATTTTTTATATCTCTGCAAGAAGTGAAATGCATACTCAATATCATAACAATGGATTTTATGCATATACAGTGTTTGCACTCAAAGATCTAAGCACGTAACCATTCATGTCATGCAAGCCTTTACATAAGTGATTGCATGTATTTGTACATGGCAACATTAAATGGCAGCATATGTACATTCATCCACAATAAAACCATTGCCTTTAACAAGTTACTTGTGAGAGTGTGTGTATTTTTATATATTTATATATTTTTATATTTATATATTTATATATTTATGGGTCAACTTAATATTGTTGACTGTATCATAAAGTTAGTTACAGGGAGACTTTCCCCTCTGCAAAAACAATGTTTTATTATATTTTTAATGGAAGTTTTGCATTTGCTGAGACTGTTGCTCAACGTGTGTAGTAGATTGTCAAAATTTTCAAAGTTGACGTTTTGTGGTCAATTTTGTGAATGCTGATATTTGGGTGTTTCGTTTAAATTCAGTACATCCATATTACTATATATCTATATCTAAGTATATAAATATACTTTAAGTTTTGTCATCCAAATTGTTTATGAAATACAGAAACAATAGGTGAAGCTGGGTTCTAATCTCATAGAACACTTTACATAACATGGGTACATTATAATAATCGCTATACATACTCACCAAGTGTAGGATGTCAAACACATTACTGTAAGCTGCTTTTAAGTTACTCCATTGAAATACCTATTTACTAAACACCGTTACACCTGAGCCTCTTAGAGCTTTGAGTAAGGATTTTAGAATCCAGAACCACATCATTTTGTATTTGAAAAGACTAATTGCAATGGATCACAGTTGGCATTTCCTCACGAAAGAGTCCAATCTTGGTGCCGAAATTTTGCATTCTCTACCTTCAATGCTTGAAGGCTCACACAGTTGTCATCAGTGCATATCATGACATCATGTTCCTAGTAAGGAGGGTATTTAGGATCCTTGCACTGTCATCAGTGCATACCATGACAACATGTTCCTAGTAAGGAGGGTATTTAGGATCCTTGCACTGTCATCAGTGCATACCATGACATCATGTTCCTAGTAAGGAGGGTATTTAGGATCCTTGCACTGTCATCAGTGCATATCATGACATCATGTTCCTAGTAAGGAGGGTATTTAGGATCCTTGCACTGTCATCAGTGCATATCATGACATCATGTTCCTAGTAAGGAGGGTATTTAGGATCCTTGCACTGTCATCAGTGCATATCATAACATCATGTTCCTAGTAAGGAGGGTATTTAGGATCCTTGTGCATCCCTTTTTGACTGCCATATATTATGTAAAAATACCTGCAGAGACATTACAAATAAGAATATAACTTTGCATACTTTCTGTAAATACAGAAAAATGCCACCAATGATACTTGATGAAGAGACTGTGCAAACATGATTGGGGGAGGTCAAAGGTGATTATGAAGTTATGTAAGCAGGCAGAGTTGCCTGTTTTTTTGTAGTAATCACTTATGTTTTTTGTTTGCAGTCCAGTGTTATTTTACATAGATATGCAGTTGATAGATGCAAGGGGAGATAGCTAGACAGACACACAGATAAACATATGGGAAAAGGTAGCTAACTACAGAAATAAATAGCTAAGCATATAGATGCCCAGGTAGATAGACTATGAGGCAGGCTAACTTGATAGACAGAAAAAGGGAAATAGGCAGACAAATAGACTGTTAACTTTGCTTGTAAGAGAGGCTGCCATCTCCTTTACCCCTTGTGTTAATTTATTTTTATATGGAGATTTGGCATTGCAGGGGGACTAGGCCACTTGAACCCACAATGAGAATGCACAAGTTATAGTAACCAGAAATATATCAGGTTGCATGTTCTCGACTGCTGGGTAAAAGCTGGTCCATTTACCATCACTTTTGAAAACTGACATGGCAGATAGAAAATTATGTTGCTGTTGTTGCTGTATCATTTGGTCTGCCATTTTGAAAAATACGGAGAAATACTTAGAGAGTGCAGTGTTCTTCATTATCACTGACTCAAGATGGTAATAAATATCTTTTGAATTTGACATTCTTATAGAGCAACAAATTTGGTGAGTAATCATGTCTGTTATATATCACTCCAAATGGATTATTTAGTGGGTAGCTGTAGAAAAGGATCTAAAAAAACACACTTTGAAAAATTTCCATGGTGGCAGATAATTACTGGAGGGAGGTTTAAAGTTCTAAATGGTCAGAAGAATGAGTCCTGACACATCATGGCTCTTATGTATACCAGACAACTGATAGCATGTTACAAGCAGCAATGTTTAGTGATAATGTGGACCACTGATGAACTGACCATTGCACAAACATTCAAATTCAACTTCAGCCCATTCTTGAAACAAGCAGTAGAAATAGTCATATCCCAAAATATATAGCTTTTGATGGCATTGCTTGATGCACAATTTACTAACTGTTGACAGAAAATAATGCAGTTAGCAATCCATTTATATAAAGTTCACTTAGTCACACTCAGATCATCCATACAGAAGCATGCAAGATGGGCAGTCCTCTTTCCTGAATGCATGAGCATTCTTGATATCAAAACTGAAAGGTATATCCTTAGATTCTAACTCCAGTCACCTGACAGGCCGAAACTACACCACTATCAGCCTCTAATTAGGAGCAAGGATAAGTTTTTGTCTTTTTTCTAAACTTCGTTAAAATGTATGGCTTCAGCAAAATAATTCTGCACCATGAAATTCTTTTCAACTCCATCTTTCCCTGTAGAACAGGGTAGCCTGGGTAGGACTGTATTCTACTAAATTACAACCAGGGCATTTTTTTGGGTGTTCCATTTCATTTGCAGAAGAGCTGAGTAGATATATACCCTTATTCTTTGACACATTAGTGGGATGAGACTGCAAATGACGGGGTCAAGTAGAACATTTGCATCATCTGGAACACTATAATGTTTGAGGGATATGTCACAGTCTAAGTCCCATATCTGTACACTTAGCATAAATGCTTATTCCATGCTTTCTCAGGTACCACACCATAGTTTTTTTTGCATGAATTTAATAGGATATGATTTGGATTTTTTTACCCTTCCAGTACCAATTCAACCTGAACAGATTTATGTGGAGACCTCTCTCATGGCTACATTGTGTATCCTCAAACATGGAAAAATCTAATTGGTTTCCCAAAGCCATCACAATAGAATATGTCATAAGAACCTGTGATGGAGTGAAATAAAGGAAATTCAACCTGACCTTGAGGATGGTGGGCAAAATCTATCACTCTGGAGACTAACAACTTGTTTCTGATCCCAAAAGAATTTCCACAAGCTGTACATATTGTCCACTGAAACACATCTCTCTCATCCAAAGACAATTAAATAAGACAGGGAGGACTATGGTCTCCATGAGGCCCAAAAGAACCAGAAGGGTCCAGGCCTCTTCTCCCTTCTGTGACTATCATGATTCTAATGATATGAGCTTCTTGGTCTTCTCTGCATTAACTAACTTCATACCCATGATGAAAATTCCCCAGGCTGGAATCAAGAAGAGATAACATACTGGATTGCAGCTTCCAAGACCTGCTACTGCAGAAGAAATTAATTAATAGCCACAAGCAGGAATTTCCTTGCTGGTACCACTAGGAGCCTGTCATCAAAGCAGAGGAGAGGTGGGACTTTCTTCTCCTGCAGTGTGTCTGCTGCAATTGCCAGCACCTTGGCAAACCTTCTAAGTCCCAAAGATAAACTTAATGACAGCACAATAAGCTGAAGGTGTTGCCCAGTTTGAGCAAAATGAAATGCCACCTTTGAGAGATATTAGGAATTGATGTGTCATAATTCATCTATTATAGTCATTGAGGTCTACAGTAGGACTATAGCTTACTACTTCATTTGGAACAATGATATTCAGCAACAGAAACGTAATGTCCAGGAGTTTTTAGGAAGTCTGTTGAAATGACTGCGGTTAGTAAGGATAACACACTGAAGTTTGGGAAGGAGAGTTAGACTGTTAAGGAACAAATGTCAAAGCAGATGTGCTTATTTCACTTTCAAAATACTAGAAATGTCACTAAAAAATATAACAGTGAGAGAGTGGAAAACTCTAGTCAGAAATCTGTACTCTTCTATATTTCCAGTGTATGGTAGATTTGTAGGGCATATTGTATTATACTTTAAAGATGCAGGTTATATACATTATATGCTGTATGTACTATTAACATATTGAAATGTGACAGTCATTTAACATATAATGACAAACCTATATGGCGTATAACATAATTGCTGCTGGCACATCTGTTTAGTGTGCACCTTTATTTATTTATCTACAGTTTGAATGCCAGGTGAGGGAGCTGGTCAAGTGACCCTTTTCAGTCATGACCTGAGTACAAAAGTACTACAAAGTACTACAAAAGTATATAAGTATATAAAAGTACTTTAAAAGTAGCATATTTGGATGGCACAGTAGTGCAGCGGTTAATGTTGTTGCCTCACAGGAAGAGGTTCTCCACTTTGATTCTCGGCTGGAGCATCTTCTGTGTGGAATCTGCATGTCCTCCATGCATTTGTATGGGTTTCCTCCAGGCGCTCCGGTTTCCTCCCATGTTATAAAGACATGCTTCAAGCGTGTTATTCCCTGGGTCTCTGCCGAAAATTGGCTCATTCCAACTTGGACATTCCTGGTAAACAAATGTTAAATAAATAAATCACAACAACACACTAGTACAAGTAGGAAAACATAACAGTACAAATGTATAGTAAAATTAACACAATATTGTTAATATTTATAGTGGATTTGAACAGCATTTACAATATTTATAAAATGAGTTAATATATTCATTAAGATGGAATACTATGTTTTTCCTTTATTAAAGAACAGCTGAAAATTACAATAATACAGCAAATCATGAAAATGGTAGTTTAAGCAGTATGACAAAAGCAGGTGCAGTTGGCATCCAGCTATAAGTATTCCTTCAGTGCCTTCTGGAAGCACTTCAGTGTTTCACTGAGTTTGACTGCAACTGACAGATTGTTGCAGAGGGCTGAGCCTAATCTAGAAAAAGCTTTTTCTCAAATAGTTATTTTAAAGCTTTTGGACTAACTAGATTAAGACTGTGCTCATGCTTGTCTCTCAGGGAGAAGTTTAATTTTCTGAGTGGTATTTTTTTTCTTTAGAGGTGGGCAGTATACCATGTGGGGTATTTTGAATAATAGGGTACCTAGTAGCAATATGGTTCTACCTGTGAAAGGGTGAAACTGGAATTTTTGAAGTATGTCACAGTGGTGTGAATTAAGATCAGGCAGATCAGCAGATGCACATTTGTTGGACTCAGTGGTTTGGAGCTTTTGGGTGTTTTGGGCTGATTGTAGTCCAATTAGTACTTATGGCACATTCCATTTTAGGAGGTAAACACTGCTTTAGAAAACTAGCTGTTGTCAAATCTAATAATGTTTTCTCCAATTTTGAAGAAAGGATTAGACCGTCCATGTCTTAATATTAAATTATTATCCATACTAGACATAAATTTCACAATAATAAAGTAAGAAGGAGCATTTATCCTTCATGATAGGCGGTAATAGAGAGCTATGCACCCTCTCAATCCCAAGAGATACATTTTTCTATAAGCTCAGGTACTTATATAGACAGCATGTTTAAACGTTTAGTTATATTTTCTCCTTTATAATTTTTCAATATTCCATAGATTTTACTACTATTTAATCTAATTCAGTACTTTCCCTGTCATTAATTTTCTTACATAACCAAATATTTTGCGTAGTAAAGGTCAATTTAAGTCTGTCCCTCTGATATTTTCCTTTGAAGTTATTTAAGGTATATTCTATACTATTCATGTGTGCAGTCTGTTATTTTTCTAGATTTCTCATTTCATCCATTTGTTTTTTTGCATTTTTCTTTAAATGAATCCAGTTTTGAATCAAATATATCCATCCTGATAGAGATATCCTGCATTCTGGCCATGACAGACTAGATTTCCTTTTTCATAGATGAATCCTGTGTGCATGCTTTAGTATAGCTGACTGATAATGTTCCTTTTCTTTGAGGATTATAAATGGATTCTGACAAGTACATTATAGCTTTTGAAGAAATCAATGATATATTAATTTTCCTGTATTCTTAATGAGTGTATTCTAGTAAAATTTCTTAGTTTAACTGTCTGAGGATCAAAGTTATAGAGCTGCCTTTAAGTGTGGCCTTCACTCTGCCATCTTGGCTACACCTTAATAAACTTATTTTCCTTAAGGCTGTTTAAATTTCAATCAGTACCCCTTGCAACCTGTAGCCATAGTTGCTTGTATGTATACAAATGAATGCCAGGCAAGACATATGCTTTTCTCAGGTGATTAAAGGGTTCAGACTTATGGAGAAGAATGATTTATAATTGCTCCCATGCTAAGATGCCTAACTTCCATTATGTCTCACTAGTGCTATTTTGAACAATTCTCCTGTCTGCCCAGTGTTGCCATATGTCACTGGTACCACCAAAACCCCCAGAAAAGTTCCCATGACAAGCAAGTTCTTGGCTCCATATTATTAATCATTTCATTAGGAGCCAATAGCAACATATCCTCTTAACCACACTTGATGGAGTGGATTCACTCTTGTTTGATAAAACTGGGCTAAGTCACATGTTAGTGTATATGTAGGAAGTAGTCTTTCTCCTCCCACTGAAGTTGATTAGTAAAGTTTAACTATGGACATTCTCCTGCTCTGCATTTCCAGGACTGCACTGGTAAACAGTTCTTGCATTAGTACAATGGAAGTGCTAAGTTGTTAATTGCATTAAGTTGGTGTGGAAGTGTCATAGTTTAAAGTGTTTTTATTTTACCAGCTGGTGTTGTACATTTTGAAATAACCCCAGAAAATCTTCACTAATCCACTTCTATAAGAAGTCCAAATTTGCATCACAAAAGTCTTCTGTGAGTTCCCTATGATTTGTCTTAAATATTGAGGTGTTTCCTTCTTTAACATAAATTCATGGACCTTCTCTTTCCCAAGACCTAATGTGCCTCTGACAAGTGATGGTCCCACCACTGCCAACCAATATGTGAGCATGTGATGGGCCCACCACTGCCAACTAATATGTGACGTCACCATTCTGGGCCAGCAATCAAGAAGCATGAATCCTCACCACTGACACTGGAGAAGGATGTGCACTTGGAATACAAGTGGATACACTCAGTATTTCCAGATGTAGACCTCTCTGCATCAGGCACAAGTTCCCTTAAGAGCACACAGGGAACACAGTCAGTCCAGGGTTTGGATTCCTCTATATCTGTATCCCTCCAGGTCATAAATAAGACTCCCCACTGGTACAGCTGGAAGGATAGGTCCTCAGCTGAGTGTCTAAGCCAAGTCCTCCAGAACCCTCTCTATAAACACAGTGCTTCATGTCCCTGCCTCAAGTAGCTAACACATGCACACTGAGAGATTTGATTCTTCACATGCACACACACACACTTGGGGAAGGCTAGCACAGACTTACTTGCCATGCCCCCTTCTGCTCAGAGTATAGGGTAGTTATCACTACCACCAGACATTCCACAATCAGCTACTCTAAGTTCCTTAACAAAGGGTGCCCAATTATACTGTGTAATATTAATACTAATACAAATAGTAGTAGTTGACCAAGATGGATAGGCCTTCTGGAGTGGCCCACACAGCGTCACCAAATAAATATAAGCACTCTCAAAGGTTAAGTAATTTCTACAAGGACCAGCCACAATAAAAGTTTTAAATATATTTAATAATAAATAATAAAAGAGTATTAAAATACTGCATATATGTTCATAGTAAACCGCTGAGTTCAAATCATAGGAGATATTAAAAACAACATTGATGGACAGGTTCAGACAAATAAAGAAAAACAATATCTAAACTAAGCTTCACTATATTTTCCTGACTGAATCTAAAGAAATTATTGTTCTCTAATAACTTACTTGGACAAGGCAAGATGAAATACATGAGCAATCTTTCTAGTCAGGCTCCCAAACAGAATACTGACTCCTCAGAGATTACTCCCTGTAAAATATAATATTGAAGATGGCTTGCAGAGAAACCTCATCTGGTCACCTGACTCTAGGTTCTCACAGTAACTCCCTTTGAAGCAGAGACAGGAATTTAGCACAGATGGCTACAATACACATCTTAAATGATTATGGCAGTACCTGGTTCTTCCACTGTTTTTACTGAGCTAATGTACAAAGGCTTCTTCCAGACCTAACATCTACAGTCCTATTCAGCACTGTGGGGTGACATTTTAATCATTTAACAGCTCATTTACATTCCCCTTATTTTTTTAAATAAGCTAGCTGGTTAACCCTTGCTGTAGATAAAACTGAGTAACCAAGAAAAAACAAAAAAAATAAATGGAGAAATAAGAAGATATGGAAATGTCAGCACCACACAGAAAGATTTATTTAAAACATTAAAACAATAATTAAGTGTTTCCATCAGCCTGTAGCATAGACTTCATCAGAATCCTTAAAAAACACAGTCTTACACAGTTTAAAATTCCTACCTTAATACCATTTGACTACTAAAGATCTAATAACGCCAACATTTCAAATAAATACTGATTAAAAATCTGTTTTTATTAAATTTAATTAAATAACCTAAGTTATAAAAAATTCCTTTACAATAGAAAGAATATAAATAGTTAAAATTTACCTTATAACTTATAAGATTTTAATCTTAATATACTAGAAAATGAAATTTGCTCACTGAGACCTGGGGAGATGCAGGCATTAACTTTTATTTGCCAAACGACCTCCCTTTGCTCAATTAAATCTGCCCATGGTCCACCCCTTACATCTTTGGTCTTTGGGTATAGATTCAATACCAACAAAAGCAAATGTATGTTCAGGATGAGATAAAATATGCCTGTACAATGAATTTTTAAGATTTTTTGTTCTTTACATTCTGCAAGTGTTCATAATTCGCTCCTTGAATTTATGATGTTTTTTTTCCAGTGTAAAAACGATGCAATGTAAGCATTTGGCCATATAAATAAGTCCCATGGAGTTATACTTACAGTGAAAAAAGTCTGTATTACTTGCTTACCTACAACAACCTTATCGTGCTCCAAATTAACTTGCACTGCCTGTTAAAGCCACATTTACACATACCATTTCTTTTATTAGTTGAATGGGAAAGTTATTCTCCAATTTCCAGGAAACCTTTCAAGGATCTCCCTGTTCAGTATACCATATGTGGTCTTTTCCATAGGGTGTCAACTATATTTCCAAAACAAGAAAAATATTCTAATTCTTTTTAAGAATGTCTAATATAGGGTAATGGTCCTGAGTATAAGTAGTTATAAAGGCACAATTACAATTATTTTGATTATTATTTCTGTTAATTCCTAGGGGTTGGTCAGATAGAGAGCTGAGAAGGGGTATCAGTGACCCCTCTCTCCTCTTATCATCTACCTGCTGCCTTATTCCAGCCACAAAATTTTCTAAGTACCCACTCACATAAAACATCTCTACCAATTTGTGTCCTTCTGTCTCATATTTTTCATCTTCAGAGACCATTCTGGTCGGTTGGACAAATTCCTCTTTAACAATACCCCTATTATTGTCTTGGAGATGACAATTAGATTAATGCAATAATGCATTTGAATAATGGGGATTTCACTAAATATTAGACACAATTTTTTGTCAACATCATCCCTGGTGATCAAAACATCCAAATAGTTAATACTGTAAGAATTAATAGTATAAGTAAATTTAAAAAATGAAGTTATATAATTTAAATATTTCACAAAATTCTCTATTTCTTTATTAGATGCTTCCCAGGCAATAAATGTGTTCATAGGTTCATAGGTTCATAGGTTTGTACTAGGCTATTGGCCCTAGGGTCTATACAAGCCTAGCCATAACAATTCCCTGGCTATTTCTTCCCACACTATTTTCTTCCATGGACCCCTGTCTAGCAGGATGACTGACGTGATCCCTGGGGTGAATTTCCTTTCTCCCATCCAATCATTAAGGTTCCTTTTGAAGAGGGCCAAGGAGGTGCTCTGCTTGACATGTATGGGCAGTCTATTCCAGAGTCTGGGGAGTCTCTGGGTCAGGAACCTATCCTTCCAGAATGTTTTGTTTATTGTGATGACAAGGTTTAGATCCCTGGAGCATGTGGCCCTGAGGGATTTCTTAAAGTGTAGCATGTAAAACAGCTCTGGGTTTGACATGGCCTTTTATATTAAGCAGAGATTGCCTCTGAGTAGACGATCTGCGACAGAGTATAGCTGGAGTTTTTTAAGGTGGTCAGCATAGGTCATCTGCTTTAGGCCTGTGATTCTTTTAGTGAGGTATTTCTGCGGCCTTTCCAGTTTTTGCAGATGTCTTGAGAGGTACATACCAAATGGGGCATTGCATTCTATAATGGGTCTAATGAAAGATGAGTACAGTGGGACAATTACCTCCTTTTTTCTGGATGAAAAGCCCTTAGTGTGCCACATAGAAGGATTTCCTGACTGTTGTGGTAATGTAGATATTGAAGGTGAGACAACTGTCCACCTGTGTCCCTAAGTCTCTTATCACACTTTCGGTGTTTAGTGTACTGCCACCTATGTGGTAATTCATGGGTACATGTTTTTTCCCAAAGGAGATAACTATACATTTCTTGGCATTGAGCATGAGCCCATGGCTCTGGCACCAAGTATCTGTTTCTGTAAGGCCCTTTTGTAGAGTATCCACATCATTTGGGGATTCAATAATGACTCCCAGTTTGCAGTCATCTGCGAACTTTGTTAGCCAGAGTCCTTTAATGTTGGCCTGTACTTCAGAGAAGTAGATGCCAAAGAAGAGCGGTCCCAGGACTAAACCCTGAAGTACTCCACTTGGCACTTGTCTGGAGCTGGATTTGGAGTCAGCTACTTTTACAGTGTGGGTTCTGTCAGTAAGCGAGTTGGCAACCCATCAAGTGATGTGGGGATTAATACCCAGCTTAGTAAGTTTATCTATGATTCCAGAGTGGGGGATGGTGTCAAAGGCCTTGGCGAGGTCCAAATAGGCTGTGTGGACTGCCTTACCCTCATCCATGGCTCTAGAGACTGATTCAAAGAAGTCAATCAGGTTCAGTTGACAAGATCGGCCCTTCACAAACCCAAACTGGGTGGGGACCAGTGTTTGAAGGTTGCCAATATCTTTGTTTAGAAGTTCCATGATAATACATTCCACGGCCTTGTAGATCAGGTTCATCAGACTGATGGGGCGGTAGTTCCCGGGATCCATAGTGGATAACCCCTTAAGGAGTAGGATAACTATAGCTGTGTACCACTCAGTGGGCATGAAGCCTGAGGTGAGGGTATGATTCATAGGTTCATAGGTTTATAGGTAGGTACTAGGCTATCGGCCCAAGGGCCTATGTAAGCCTAGCCAACAAGATTCCCTGGCTTACGTCACCCAAGAAAGTTATTTTCCTGTGCCACTGTTGAGCAGAGACACAGGAGTGATCCCTGGGGTGTTTTTCCTATTTCCCATCCACTCATCAAGATTTTTCTTGAAGAGTGCTTATGAAGAACTTTGCTTGACTTAGATGGGTAGCCTGTTCCAGAGTATGGGACATCTCTGGGATAGGAATCTATCCCTCCAGCATGTCCTGTTTATTGGGGTGACAAGGCTTAGGTCCCTAGAGCATGTAGCTCAGAGGGATTGGGATTTCTTTAGGTGTAGCATGTCCAACATCTCTG
Source organism: Protopterus annectens (assembly GCF_019279795.1). NCBI lineage: Eukaryota > Metazoa > Chordata > Ceratodontiformes > Protopteridae > Protopterus > Protopterus annectens. The sequence goes on from NC_056731.1 coordinate 1,779,031,276, forward strand.
GGTTTGACATAGCTTTATATGTCAGGCAGAGATTACCTCGAAGTAGGCGATATGCTACGGTGTAAAGCTGGAGTTTTTTGAGGTGGTCAGTGTAGGGCAATTGTTTGAGGCCAATAATCCTCTTTGTGAGGTACTTCTGTGGCCTTTTCAGCTTCTCCAGATGTCTTGTGAGGTACATTCCAAAATGGGCATTGTACTCTACAATGGGTCTAATGAGTGTCGAGTAGAGGGGAAGAATGACCTCTTTTTTCCTGGATGAGAACCCTTTTATGATGAGGTGTGCCACATAGAAGGACTTCTGACTACTGTGGCAATATGACTATCAAAGGAGAGACTACTGTCCACCTGGGTCCCAAGGTCTCTTATCACACATTTGGTGTTAAGTAGATTGCTGCCTATGTGGTAGTTTATGGGTACAGAGTTTTTAACAAAGGGGATGACACTGCACTTTTTGGCATTGAGCTTGAGGCCATGGCTCTGATACCAGACATCTGTCTAAGCTAGGCCCTTCTGTAGGATATCCACATCATTTGGGGACTTGACTATGGCTTATAGCTTGCAGTCATCTGTGAACTTTGTTAGCCAGAGGCCTTCTGTGTTAGCCTGTACTTCAGAGAAGTAGATACCAAACAGGAGAGGTCCCAGGATGGGATGTCACTGCTTTGAGGTCAGATTTGGAGTCTGCAACTTTTACAGTGTGGGTTCTGTTGGGTTCTGTCAGTGAGCCAGTTGGCAACCCATCTTGTGATGTAGGGATTTATACCTAGTTTAGTGAGTTTAGCTATAATTCCAGAATGGCAGATGGTGTCGAAAGCCTTGGAGAGGTCAAGATAGGCTGTGTGAACCACCATACCCTCATCTATGGCTTGGTGACTGCCTCAAAGAAGTTGATCAGGTTCAGGAGGCATGATCTGCCTTTCACAAACCCAAACTGGGTGGGATCCAGAGTTATGAGGTTACCAATGTCTTTGTTTATGAGTTCCATGATGATACGTTCCATGGCCTTGCAGACCAGGTTCATCGGGCTAATAGGTCAATAGTTCCCGGGATCAGTGGTGGCTCCCCATTTGTGGTGTGGGATAACTGTTGCTGTGCACCATTCAGTGGGCACAAAGCCTGATGCGAGGCTATTATTGAACATGGTGCTTAAATGGGGAGCCAGTTCGTTCTGAAGTTCATGTAAAACACAGCCTGGGATGTTGTCCGGTCCCATGGATGATGTGTTTTTGGCTTTAGAGAGTGCGGCTTTTACCTGCATAGTTGTGATTACAGGGACTCTGCATTCTTCCTGTATAGATATGGCCCCTTAAGGGGGTGAGGGGGGGGTAAAGTTAGCACTGAGCCTATGTGCCAGGATGTTGGCAATATCAGTTGGTTCTGTAATTTTCGTGCCTTTGTGCTGTAACTCAGAGCAGATCTGGGTGTTGCCATTGAGATTCTTGACATAGCTATAGAATGCTTTGTGGTTGTCCTTAGAATTAGTGGCGATTGTGCACATGACACTTAGGTGAGGTGCCAGTTCATTTTGTAGTTCATGTAGTACACAGCCCGGGATGTCATCTGGTCCCATGGATGCTGTATTATTAGCTTTGGAGACTGGGTTTTTTACCTGTATGGCCAATATTACCGGAATTTGGCAATCTTCCGGTATTGAGATGGGCCATCTAAGGAGTGAGAGGGGGGTGAAGTTGGCACTGAATCGATCTGCCAGAATATTGGCAATATCTTTGGGATCAGTATATTTAATGCCATTCTGTTGTAGCTCAGAGCAGATCTGAGCATTGCAATTTAGATTCTTGACATAGTTATAGAATTCCTTGTGGTTGTCTTTGGAATCTTTGGCAATTTTATTTTCATAACTAGCTTTGGAGGATTTTACAAGGGATCTCAGCTTCTTACTGAGGCTGGTAAGGGAATTTTTTGCATTGTGGGATTTTCCTCTTTTATGCAATAGTTTCTTCCTTTTGTTGTAAAGTTTGTTTATGGCAGGGGACCACCAGATTTGCTTCCTTTTTTTGAAGGAGAGCATCTTGCTTATATTTGGGATGGCACGATTCATGCATGAGTGGATGTGCTCATATAGTGCCTTAGTGTAGGACTCAGCAGTCGAACTTTCAGTTCCCTTCTGCATGGGTGCCATGAAGTTTGTCATTTCTGACTTGAGTAGCATGAAGTTGGCTTTGGTGAAAGTTTTTATGGAGGGTTCCTTACTGGGGAGTGGGGGAGGAATGTGGATGTTTAGGGTGATTAGCTTATGGTCTGATCTGACCAACGAGGGGATGACCATAGGTGTGGAGCATCGATTTCTCATGTTGGTAATTACCAGGTCTAAGATATTGGAGCCCTTGGTGGGACTATGGATTAGTTGATCTAGGGCATTGGAATTTATGAATTCCAAGAACCGTTGGGCAAAGGTGTTGGTACATGAGTAGTTTTCCCAGTTAATGGCAGAGTAGTTGAAATCACCCAGTATTAGGGTGTTTGGTTGTATCTTAATATTTTCCAATATGTTTAGAAAGGTGTAGTGAGAATCTTGGGCATGGTGGGGGATCTGTAGCAAGCTACAATTTGGATTGCAGTCTTATCTAGTGTTAGTTGCACCTGGAGAATTTCAGATGCATTGTGTTGGGCAACTAGCCTGGTGGAGTGAATATCCTTGGTGAATATGGACACTCCTCCACCTTTAGTGTTTCGATCCTGGTTTGGTGGCCGAAAAGTGTGGTAAGAGTTGTAGTCTGGTATTGCATGGGTGCTCTCTGGATCCTTGAACCAGGTCTCAGTTACTGCACAGATATAAATGTTCACCATTTTTAGGAGTGCCTCGAGAGTGTGCATTTTGAGGTTTAGACTTCTAGCATTGAGTAGCATTACCTTCAGATTTTGCATGCTTATACCTGTTACTGTGGTGGATTTGTCCTTTTAGCTTTGCCTAAAAAAGGCACTATAGGGGTGGCAAGAGCCTTAGCCAGTAACCTGAATCCCAGTGGTGACAGGTGCAAACCATCTCTGGCAAAGCATCGTGGTCTGTCGGTCATGTCGTCCCAGGCAGACAGATACTGGATTCCCTTTGAATGACACCAGACGCTTAGCCAATTGTTGAAGTCAATCATTTTGTCCTTATATTATGGTATCATTCTGGGCAAAGGCAGGATGCTACTCAGGGCAAGGGTCATACCTGCCTGAGTGACATGATCTGAGAGCTCTTCCATGTCTCTTTTCATGTAGTCCACGGAGGTACGTCTCAAGCCATTCATTCCAACATGGACAATGACAGAGTCATATTTGTACTTGTTGAGGAGTGACTTGAGTGCATGTGTTATGTGGCGGATCCTGTCACCCGACAGGCAGCTGACTGTAATTTTCTCCTTGTTCAGCCTAGTGAGTGGCACATCAGTTTGCCTGACTATAGAGTCACCTATGACTAAAGTGTTAGGTACGTTGTCTTGCCTTAGGGGCTGTTGCTGGGTGGCACACTGGTGCTGTGAGCTATGTGACACTTTGGTTGTGATTGGTGTTTGTTTGCGTTTCAGCTTTTAAGGTCCTTGTTGCTTGGGCAGGTTACAGATAAGGGTCTCCGCATATGTGGATTTAGTGTTGCTATCAGTGGGTGCTTGTGGTGTGAGTTTAGAAGGGCTATGTGTTGCTTGAGGTGTAGTGCCGGTGTTAATCTTCTCCTCTTGACTGTCTAGCACAATCTTGGGTGGAGAGAGCTTTGCTTCCAGTTTGGCTATGTATGTGCATCTCTCACAGGTTGTAGTGTTGGGTGGTAGGAGAAAAGGGTTGTCTGTGTATATGAGGCAATTGCTGCATTGCCCCAGTATGCCCAGATTCACTAGGTGGACAGGAGAAATCACCGGAAGCTAACCCTTGGACATGCCTGGTTTGTTGCTTTTTTGAAAAGTACAGGAGCTGTTTTCCCTTCCCTTAGCAAGGTACTTTGCAATTATAGGCTGTTTAGTGCCTATGATTAATTTCTCCTTAATTAAATATAAATAATTTCTCCTTATTAATAAGGAGAGTTGAGTGCTTGTATCAGTTTAAGGCTTCCTAGTGCATTCCAGCAGGTATTAGAGCAAGTGATAGTCACAGAGATGCTTAAAGGTAAGATAAAAAAAATGCTTTATCCTAAACACTGCAGTGTGCTCTAGAGAAGTTAGATGTGAAAGTAGGTAACTTAAGTTTTACCTGTCTAAAAAGTTACGTTTTAGTGGAGAGTCACTATTTTTAAAACAGCAAGATAGATTGAAAGGGGGTGATCACTTTTGTATTCTGGTACTATGGAATACAGTAGGATGGCCAATAAATTTAAATAGTTGAAGGGGAGTGATTTCACAAAATGATAATTTTCTGCTTACTCACACAAGCCAGTGAAAGCAGAGAGGAAATGAGATATATGGTCAAATTAACATAACAGGCAGGCAACTGGAAAGACAGTGGTATTTAAGAACAGAATAGTAACAGGTTGGGCGGGTGGGAAAAAAAAAATCTGCCTGACTCACAAGAGGCAGAGCTGTGGTCTCTTTTGAAGTTTTAATATGTAGTTAAAAGCAGAATACAAGTGAAACACAAAGTAAAGAAAACAAATCACAGTATTCAAAATATAAAAAGGCAATAAATGAATACAAAATACAACAAATAAAAAGCAAACTAACCTTTCCTTCACATCAAAGTGTAGCAGAGTCTGTGTGAGCCTTTCTAATAAAGCTCTGAAATGTTTTATTTTACCCCTTAAATAGAAGGTTTAGTTCTTAGCTCTACCCCCTCAGTTCACAAATGATTAACCTTAACTGACCTCTTCTATCTTATGTATGAGTCCTTAATTGATCAGTTCTAATCTCTGCTTGACTCACAAGAGACAGTGCTGTGGTCTCTTTTGAAGTTTTAATATGCAGTTAAAAGCAGAATACAAGTGAAACACAAGGTAAAGGAAACAAATCACATTATTCAAAGTATAAAAAGGCAATAAACTAATACAAAATACAACAAATAAAAAGCAAACTAACATTTCCTTCACAGCGAAGTGTAGCAGAGTCTGTGTGAGCCTTTCTAATAAAGCTCTGAAATATTTTATTTTACCCCTTAAATGGAGGTACAGCTTCCAAGAGGTTGAGATAAATTTGCTGAATACAAAATATCTCTCCCACTGTATCATGATAATATTGGCAAACAATGGGGCACAAACATCCCTAATTGCCACTCCCTTTTTTGTTGAAAATACTGAACATCAATATACACAAAATTTATTCCAACACCATTTCTCTAAGGGTTGTTACATTTACAATGGGTCTCACTTGGAGTTGATAAGATTTTTATGATCTTTGGGATTCCAAATATTGTTGGAAGAATAGGGAATTTCACATATAAAAAAATAGAGACCTCCTCACTAATTTGTGCCTGTTCAACCACATCCCGAAGAAAAAATCAACTTTCTTATACACATTATGAATAAAGTTTAGGGTAGTTTCTTCATAAAAATCATCATCATTCAAATATTCAAACATTTTCTCCAATGTAATCAATCTTGTGCATAATTACCACCACACCCTTTTGTCTTGGCATAATTACAGGCAGTGCAAGTTTATTTTGGAACAAGATAAAGTTGTTGCAGGTAATCAAGTAATGCAGACCTCTTTTCACTGTACGTGTAACTCCATGGGAATTATTTATATGGCCAAATGCTTACATTGTAGTAGTTTTTACATCGGAAAAACCCAATGTAAATTCAAGGAGCGAACGTATGAACACATACAGGATGTAAAGAACAAAAGTCTTAAAAATTCATTTACTTTCATACTTGATCTCATCCAGAACATAAATTTACTTTTTTTGGTATTGACTCCATACCCAAAGATGTAAGGGGTGGACCATGTGTGGATTTGATTGAGCCAAGGGAGATGATTTGTCAAAAAAATTGAATACCTACCACTCTCCCAGGTCTCAATGTGCATATTTCAATTGCTAGTATATTGATAGGAAAATCTTATAAGTTATAAGATAAAGTTTTTTAACTATTTAAATTCTTTTTATTGTAAAGGAATATATTTTTATAACATGGATTATTTTATTGAACTTAACAAGAATTGTTTTTTTAATTAGTTTTTATTGGAAGTGTTGGTATTACTGGATATTTAGTAGTCACATGGTATTAAGGCACAAATTTTAAACTGTAGTTTTTCAGGATTCTGATGAAGTCTATGCTACAGGTTGATGAAAGCGGTTAATCCTTGTTTTAATGTGTTCAGTAAGTCTTTCTTTGTGGTGCTGACAGTATCTTCCTACTGCTCCATTTTTTGTTTTTAACTGGTTACTTAGTTTTATGTATGATCGTGGTAATATGTCATTGCCTGTGCATTGTGGAGGTAAAGGAGTTTGTGATGCAAATAACACAGATAAAATTGTTGCTGGTATTGGTATTTTAAGCCAACTTGCTCAACAACTGAATGAACAAGTGGCTGGAGTGACAAACAATGTAAGCAATCAAACTGACTTTAATAACACACCCCAATGTTTGCTGCCTTCAGTACAATGAAAAACTGTTGAACTGTTTCTTATCTGTTGAGAACAATGTGGAACCAATGTTTGCAAGTCAAAACCAACTAAACAACCTAAATTCATGGTTAAATAAGGCTATTGATTTTACAGGTATATCCTGTAGCAGGAATGGCACTCTGCAGCAAATGATGGATACATTTGAACAAGTGCTGCTTAAATGCCATAAGCTGCAGGTTGAAAACATGTATTTGTTAAAATGTGTGAAAGTGAAACGGGTTCCCCAGAGGTCTTTGTAACTGGAAGTTCCCAACAGGGTTAATATCAGGCTCTCCACTCCAGGAATACTCAGGAAAAGCTTTACTGGTGCATCCAGTACTCGGCTTTCGCCTTCAAGGAATATTTTTTACACACAAGCAGCAGTTCTTTTTATACATCATATAATTGAATAATTAACACTCATTAAGTATAAATACTCCTTATTAAATATGATTGAATAATTAGATAATCCATATAAATTTATATATCCTAAAAGTTCCCTAAGTACATCTAATACAATCTCCTGCTCCAAAATACATGCAAATGTCATTGTTAAATGGATTTCATATGTTAAATGCACATACAATTGTTTATAAAAAATAGTGTAATTCATTTTCCATTGAACCCTAAAGTTTAAGGGTTAATCCAGAGATTTTGGCCTATAATATTAAATAATGAGAAGTTGAAAGATCTCTTCCCTGATAGAGTTACGTTTTCCTACAGTAGGTTTAAAAACTTAAGGGAGTTGTTATCTATTGGTAAATGGACCAAAGACCAGGGCAGGATAGGTAGTTTCCCCTGTGGGATATGTAAGGTGTGTAACAAAATCAGAAATTTAGATGGAAAGACAATTAATGGTAAGGTCTATAAGGCTAGGGATTATTACAATTCTGAAACGAGGAGGGCTGTTTATATATTAGGATATGGATTTCCCTCAGTAAAATGGTATATAGGGCAGACCAAAAGGGCTGTAAAGAAAATAATTATGGAACATTTGGGTGACATCAGAAGACGTAGGGTAGAAAGCCCAGTTGCAGAACATTTTGTTACACATCATGAAGGTAGTGATGCTTCTTTGTTTTACTGTGTGTTAGCCAAACTCTATTTTTGTCAAGGGGATGAATTTATACGTAAACTGACACAATTGGAAATGAAAAGTATTATTAATTTTGGTACCCTTTGCCCTAGGGGATTAAATCTTGACATCAATTTGAATATGGGGTAGGGTGAATCTAATGATAAATCAGTAAAGAATAGGTTGAAATGTAGAAAGTTTTTTCTAAAAGACATGCTTTCTGTGTGTGATACCATTGTAGTTTTTGTATGTGGATATTTATTTAGAACACATTATAGTGGATATATGTAGGGTTCAATAAAAAATAAAAAATGAATTACACTATTTTTTATAAATCATTGTATGTGCATGTAATATATGAAATCCATTTAACAATGATTTTTTCATGTATTTTGAAGCAGGCGATTGTATTAGATGTTCTTAGGGAACTTTTAGGATGTATAAATTTATATGGAGTATCTAATTATTCAATCATATTTAATGAGGAGTATTTATACTTAATGAGTGTTAATTATTCAATTATATGATGTATAAAAAGAAGTGCTGCTTGTGTGTAAAAAAATATTTCTTGAAGGTAAAAGCCGAGGTACCGGATGCACCAGTAAAGCTTTTCCTGAGTATTCCTGGAGTGGAGTAGTTTCTTATTGTGACTCGTGCTTACTTTGGTGTTTTTGTTTAATATCAGGCTCTCCCTTACATTATGATTTAATAGAATTATTTGAGCGACAGGACATTGAACTTATTAAATTACTTATGAAGCATAATCAGCAGTCCATTGACCAGTTTATTGATGAAGTGTCTAAGCTGGATTTGGTCATTAAGAATGACTTATATTTTGTTACTCGGCATACCCAATATAATGATATTGACAACATAATTGACAAGATCATTGGGGAAATACAAAAAAGAAAAGAAAAAAATATGGAAAGAGACAGACAAGATTATCAAGAAGGGACAGCGTACACCCAGGCGGGACTGATGCACAGTGGATGAGGAAACAGGAATGGAAGTTAGAAATGCAGATTGTACTGAAGATGAATTCCACCCTTTAGAGCAACCTGCACCAAGGAGGTCCGACCATTTAAAGAACCACAGGAAGAACTTTCAAGACTCTCCTCAGAACAGGAATGACCATAATTGAACCAGATGGTGGGAGAATGCGAGGAGAGTCAACAACTGGAGGAAGAATTAATGTTTGTACATGATCAACCTAAGAATGGTGCCTTAGATGGAGTTGATGTACCTGAAATCATTGTTAGTTCTACAGATGACTTTAAGATTTACAATTATACCTCTAATGTTTATGGGTGTGGACATGATGAATTGCTCAGTAGAAGTTATACATTTGTTCCTACAGTCTACACTAATAAAGCTTTTTATCAGAAAACTGAATTTGAAAATGCTTTTTAATAGTATAAACATTGACTATGAGTCAAACGTGTTGCATAGGAGCAGTTCTTTTAATCCAACACTTTGTTTAACTCTTGTTTTATTTAAGAAATTATGTTACTTTAATGTGAGAGAATTTCTAGCTAAGAGAGGCCGGCCAACCCATTTTAATTTACGCAACATGGAATTTGTATTACTCAATTATGCCATGACAAAAATGTAAGAGTCATGAAACCTGATAAGGGGGGTGGGATGGTAATTATGCACAAGACTGATTATACTGGAAAGTGTCTGAATATTTGAAAGACAATTATTTTTATGAAGAAACCATCCTGGATTTCATTCACATTGTGTCTAAGAAAGTTAATTTTTTTTCTTCGAGATATGGTTGAACAGGGACAAATTAGTAAGGAGATCTTTGTTTTTTATATGAAAAATTCCCTATTGTTCCAACAATATTTGGGATCCTGAAGATCCACAAAAATGTTATTGACCCCAAGTGAGACCCATTGTAAATGTGGATAGTTCTAAAATACATCCATTGGTGAAATATGTTGATTTTAAGTTAAAAACTTTATTAGAAGGTTACCCACATCTTTGTTGTAACTCAGGAGATTTTTTTACTGAAACTACAAAAAATACCCTATTTTGAAAAATTGATATTTTTAACTTTGGATGTGGTTAATTTGTTTAATATAGTACACATGCTCAGGGGTTGGAATGGTTTCATGAATTTTTGGTGGAATCAAAAAAAATATGGTAGTGATGAAGTTAATACTTCAACAACTCTTATGGAGATAGTGTTATATTACAATTTTGTGTCTATATGGCCAGTAATTTCAAGAAAATGGGGCTGCCCGTGCCCCCTTGTTTGCCAATACTGTCATGTTACAGTTGGAGAGATATTTTGTATTCAACAAATTTATTCCAACCCCTTGGAAGATATACCTCTGTTTATTGGGCGACTTATTTATTGCCTGGGAAGCATCTGATAGAGAAATAGAGAATTTTGTGAAATATTTAAATTCTACAACTTCATTTTTGAAATTTACTTATACTACTAATTCTCATAGTATTAACTATTTGGATGTTTCTTATCACTAGGGACGATGTTGACAAAAAAATCAGACACATATAAAACAATCATGTCCAGGTTGCTGTTTATTTTACACTAGGTTTAGAAATACAACCTGATCATGTAACATAAAAGTCAGAATTGTATCTAGCAACGTTGTCTGTCTTCAAGGAATGTTCAGCTTTGGGGATAGCTGGGACATCATCAGGAACGGGAATGGATACTGAGACATTGTCAGGGTTGCACTGAGATCTAGAGTTTGTATCACATGTACGATGCTGAGATATCATTTCTGATACAGTAAGAAGATGCCTGCAGTTTCTCCTGTATTCTATACTCTCAGGTTCCACTAAGTAGGATCTGAGTTCGGCACATATACCTCGCACTTAACCATTTCGATCACAGCCTTTCACTGTTTGCATCCTCATTGTCTCTCTTTCTTTTAATGGATGAAGAAATCTGCTTGATTTATCATAGCATTACTTCTGAGAAGAATGCTTTTTAAAAAGTTGGGCTTTGATTGCTTTGGTGCTTTTAGGATTAGGCACCAACAAACTAGAACTGATAAGCAAGGTTATTCTGATTTGCCTAGACAGAAGTGTCTGAGCAAGCGAGCCAAGTAGAGTGTTATGGGTATATTTCTGAAATTAAATAAATTCAAGAAGATATCAGTATTGTCATGCTTTGACTTTTCTATTAATTGCTTTGCACTCTGTACTGCATGTTCAGCAAGGCCGTTTGACTTTGGGTATTCAGGACTACTTGTAACATGGAGAAAGTCCCACTCTTTTGTAAATCTCTGAAACAATTCACTGATAAACTGGGTACCGTTGTCAGAAATAACTTTGTGGGGACTACCATGAACTGAGAAATGACATTTCATCTTAGAAATAACAGCACTGGATGTTAGGTTAGGTAGCAAATTGATCTCTAGCCAGTTCAAATAAGAGTCTACCAACATTAAGTAATGCTGATTGTTCCACTCTAATATGTCAGTGGCTACTGTTGCTCAAGGTAGTTCAGGAATATGTAACAAACTGCATGCACAGCCCAAAAGGCAGAATTACTCAACCACAGCTACCACAAGTCAATATTTTATTAAAAAAAACACAAATACGACTAGCACTTTCACCTATATAGCAAAGGCTTCTTCAGAGTCATTGAAAAGATCATTACAGCCTGTTTAAATAGGAGACATAATTAAAGTACTACCAATCACTGCGAAGCACAAGGAAATTGAATCAATATCCTTCCTTTTTCACAAATTCAAGTAAATACACTTTTTTAAAAAAAAATTTGTAAATCTTGTTACTTTAAAATCATATGTTGTATAATTGTTTTCCACTCTTTATACAATCAAAACCAAGAACATTGAAATAAACAAAATAAAATAAAATGGATAAAAAATATAAATCCTGTTATAATGTTATGGATGTACAAAAAAAAAAGTATATATATATATATATATATATATATATATATATATATATATATTTGTTGTTGTCTTTCGGCTTTTCCCGGTTAGGGATCGCAACAGCGGAACTCTGGTCCGCTAATGATTGGCAGTAGATTTTCACGAATGCCGAGGTGCCAGCTCAACATTCAATCTTCAACGAAGGCACGCCCATTCACGCAAGTCTTTCGAACGCTCACCCAACCGCGGGAATGATATGCACATATATATATATATATATATATATATATATATAGATTCACTTCATAATCTCAAAATACTGAACCATTGAATTTCAGTATCTCGAAACTATGAAACTGAATCCACAAAACACTGAAACTACAAAACCCCGAGCCCAAAACCGCGAAATTCAAAACACCGAACAAACCGCATACACTACACCATACATACACCACAACACCCACATCATAATATAAACAAACAAAAACTACACACATACACAACTCATACACACATTAGAAGGGGGGAAAGCCCCCCTGCACCCCCATGTGGGGGCTGTGCCCCCACACCCCCCTCCTTATATGTACTAACTCCGAGATCGCACAAACAGGAAACAAAAGCAAACTCACACATGCACAATCTCCAGTCCCTCACGCACACATCAAACATATCAGCACCCTCAAACACACTCTAATCCCCACTTAAATCCCTTACAAAGCACTGACTTACCTGACAAAACACCTAGATCCACACATGGCACTGCGCACCATAAACACACAATCCCGGAAATCACATAGCGTAAGGCGATAACTGCAAATTCGAGATATTCGAATTCGCAATTATGAACTTTCGCTATTTTAAATATTCGGGTTTATAATCTCGAGATACTGAAATTCGACATTTCAGTATTTTGAGATTATAAACGGCTCCCATATATATATATATATATATATATATATATATATATATATATATATATATATATATATATATGGTTACTTTTCAACTTATACTACAAACAGAATAAATCAGTAGTAACATGTAAATATTACTCCCTTCCATACTTCCTATATCATATTAGCTCTATATTTCAACACAGGTAGAAAGGCTATACTATCATTTAAACTTGGTGGACAAGTGGCATTAAGCCTTAGTTGCCATACACATTCCTTGTTCTCAACCTTTAATTTGTCATCTCCTTCCCTTTCATTGGAAAATACCCTATCAATAATGAAGAAGATGATTTTTTTTTAAATTAGGACAAACAATGCTATGAGCATATTAGGCATTGTGTGTATCTTTTGTCTTAATGGCCGTAAGGTGTTCGGCTATCCTATCCTTTAGTCTACATATGGTTTTTCCCACATAAAAGCCTTTTTCCCACATAAAAGCTGACACAAGTAGCCACATATACCAACATTTTGGTGTTGCAACTACACATGCCTGGGCATGGGAGAGCCAAATCGTAACCTTGTATAGAAACATAAGGTCCATCATTTATAAATTTGCAGTATCTGCATGTCCCACACTTATGCATCATAGACTTTTATTTTTTAATTTTATGTCCTTCTAAAATATTATTTATATTGTTACTTCTACTAAACTCTATCCTTAGAGTTGTCCCCACAATTACCTAAGTTTGTTCATTTATACAGATCTGCCAAGAATTATTAATACTTGCAATAATAGGGCCAGATGGTTGAACCTCTGTACAAGTGGTTCAAAACTTTTTTCTTGCTATATCAATGGTGTATGTCCTTCTTCCAAACATAAAAATGGTTGAAATGTCGTGGTTCTCCTTTTTCATAACCTCACACCTAACTTTCCACAGAAGTTTCAAAGGATAGCTTCCTTGCAAAAACATCCCTATTAAAGTATGCATTTCTTCTTTAAATTTGTCATTGTTACTCACCAAGCGGGACAATCTGACCATTTGGCCCTTGACTATACCCTTTTTTTGGTGGTAAGGATGGCAACTTTCGAAATGTAATAGAGAGTTCAAGAAAGTTTTTCTTCCTATGTAATTCCTATTTAATGTGGTCAAGAAATTCTGCCTTTTGGGCTGTGCATGCAGTTTGTTACTAGTTTGTACCCTGTTAGGGATTTTATTTTTTGTTTTTGTAGTTTAGGAATTTGGCTTAGGTGAAGTGGGCCTTTTTGCAAATGTGGTTTAGTACTGTTGCATACTGAACAAGAAAAAAACACTTTATCAATGTCTTCTGATAGAGAAGGCCAAAATACTAGCCCTCTCTTGGTAGAATCAGAACCTGGGTGGCCATGATGCAAAATCTGAATGTATTCATGTTGTAAGGAAGTAGGAACAATAACTTTGTGACCTTTGAAAATGATGCCATCTTCCATCAGCATCTCACCTCTGTGTGCAAAGTAAGATTGCACTTCTGGCGGTACAGAGGATTACTTTGATGGCCATCCTACATTGATGAAGTGGTTTTACTTTTGCAAAATTGGACCAGTCTTTGTATGATCTGTTAGCTCATCAAGTCTTGTGGTGGAAAAATTACGCACTTCCTTGACATCAAAGTCAAAATTCTCTGCATCAAGCTGTTCCATGGTATTCCTGGGCAATCTGGATAAGGTATCAGCCAGATAAAGTAGTTTGCCTTTTGTACAGATCATTTTGAAATTGTACTTTTGTAATCTGAGCATAATTCTTTGTAGTCTTGCTGGAGCTGAATTCATGGGCTTATTTAAAATACTGACTAGAGGTTGATGATTAGTTACTATTTGGATAGGTCGGCCCTAAATATAATCGTGGGACTTTGAATATACAAACACATTTGCCAAAAGTTCCTTCTCAATTTGAGCATACTGCATTTCAGTTTGGTTAAGAGTTCTAGGTCCATAGGTAACAGGTCTGTCCTCTTGAAGAATAACTGCACCAAGGCCGAACTTTGAAGCATCACGGGAAAGAACTACTGGTTTGTGGACATCATAGTATCTCAATGTAGGCAGCTTGGCAATTTGCAGCTTGAGGTTATCAAATGCTCTCTGGTGTTGTTCTAACCATGACCAGGCAACATTTTTGCATGTCAGCTATCTTAAAGGTGCTGATAGCTCACTAAAGTCAGAGATAACTTTGCCCAAATAGTTAACCATACCAAGAAAATGTGGTAAAGCTTGGACATTGTCTGGGGCTGGCATCTCAAAAATGGCTGCTTGTTTAGAAGGGTTGATTGTAAGCCTGTACTGGGAAATAAATGACCTACATAAGTAACTTCTGGTAATATGAATTTATACTTCAGAGGATTGAGCTTCAAGTTCACTTCTCGAGCTCTGTCCAGAACTTTCCTGAAGTTTCTGTCATGCTCTGCTTCACCATTGCCTCTGACCAGTAAATCATCAACTGTTATAGCACATGGATAGCCCGAAAACATTTGCTCCAATGCATGTGGAATGACTTCACTGACAGAATTTATTACAAAAGGCATCTTGAGGAATTTATATCTACCAAATGGGGTATTGAATGTACTCACTAATGAAGATTTGTGATCAAGCATTACTTGCCAAAATTAACTTTTTGCATCTAAGACAGAAAAAAACAGTGGCATTTGGCATGAGGGCAGCAATCTCCTCAATGGTACACATTGGCTGATAAGGTCTCTTTAGTGCCTTGTTCAAGTCTGTTGGGTCAATGGATATTCTGATTTCATATGAATTTTTCTTATGAGCAGCTACCACTGAAGACATGCACTCAGTTGGTTCTGTGACTGGACAAATCACACCTTGCTCCACCATTCTAACTGGACCTTGACTTTGTCCTGCATTGCTATTGGAACTTTCCTTGCTACTCTGACCATTGGACTGACCTCTGGGTCTACTTTCATGGAATACACAACTGGAGGTTTGCCTAACTTGTCATCGAACATATCAGCATACTCTTGTGAAAATAGTATCAGTAAACCTGGAACTGGGACATGCGCTTACATGATGTACTTCTTTGGTAAAAAAAAGCAGTTTCATTCTTAAACTGTCTCTGAGACCTAATAATGATTGCACAGGTCTTCTGACTACATAAAATTGCAAGCTGTAACTGTTCCCAGCTGAATAGCATGAAAGCACTACTGAGCCTTCAGTTTGAATCTCTTCAGCTCTATATGCACCAAGCTTCGCACAAATGGCCAAATTAAGTTGCTCACCAGCTCTCACTCTAGCAAATGTTTCTGCTGACATTACATTACACTAAGAACCAATGTCTACCTTGAGCTCTGAGCATTTACCATTGATCAAGACAGTACAAAATACTTTGCCAATAAATCTACTGCATTAAGCTTTTCACCAACCACTGATACATCATCTACACAGAAAGCAGGATTGCAGCTTTCTATATGATCAACCTACTTTTTCGAGTTGACCTTTCTTAATAACTGAATGAGGCTTGCCTAATTTACAGAACTTTTGAAAGTGGTTCCAGTTTTTACACTTGTGGCATTGCTGACCAAATGCTAAGCAATTCTCTCTTTTAGACTCATGATTGGCACCAGAATTACTACAGTTAATAATAAGACTTGACTTGGGTTTTACTGACTCACCCTTATACTGCACTGAGCATGTCCTTTAAACTGAGCCTGAGCTAGTCTTGGAACCTGCTAGAATGTTATGGGATTTCCTTGGTAGACCCGCAGGGGTTGCAGCTGCCATGTGCTTACACATGCTTCTGCCTGCCATGTGCTACATGCTGTCAATGCTTGCTCTAGAGATTGCTGAAACCATGCTTTTAGCACTTGCAAGCATACTTGTGTGCCTTTCTGTGAGCTCATAGATTTGACAAATCTCTATGGCTTTGCTTAATGTTAAATCACGGTCATGAAGCAAAATCTTTATCACTGCAGCACTATTAACACTACACACAAGCTCTCCTTTATTAATTCATTTTTCAAGTCACCAAATCTGCATGTTTTAACCTTATTTCTCAAGTCAGTGATATAAGCTGCAGACGTTTGACCTGACTTTTGGTCTATTGTATAAAATAAATGCCTCTCTAATGTAACATTTGTCTGGGGGTTGCACATTTCTCTAAATTTACATTTCAAGCACTCAGGGTCCTCTCTTATTTCATCCAGTACCACAAAATGGTAGTTTCTCCCTCTCCTGCATGTACTGCTTCTGCATACACAAATAAACACTCTCTTTCAGTGGCTTCTGACCCAGCTAAGTTAAGCATAATGAATGCCCTCGTACATGCATCTTTGTCAGAAAAAGCTTCTTTTATGAAAATATCATATTCCTGCTCAAATACTCTCCAATACTCTGTTATATTATGATCAAACACAAGTGGACTGGGTCTGTGAAATGCCACTGCCATATCAACACACAGTAGTGAAGGTGCTTGGAATTAGGAATTAGGTACGAGCATATATATATATATATATATATATATATATATATATATATATATATGCCAGATCTTTGTGACAGAACTTGCAATAATGCCCAATAGCACAATAGACTCTTTGAAATACCTGCACTTTGCCAAATAAGTTTCCGTAGCACAAGAGCACTTTAAAATCACTGTAGTTTGTGAAACCACTCCTTATCAGTGTAAGAAATATTTTGAAATGGCTGTACTTTGAGAATAAAATGTACATGGCAGAAGAAGCTCAGAGAAAGAAACATTCTGAAATGAATTAAATTTTCAAATAAGTGTACACAGTTCAGAACCTTTCCAAAATGGCTGTACTTTTGCAAAATAACTCCATACAGTATGAGAAACGCTTTGAAATGGCGTCACTTTGCAAATAAATGTACACAGCACAAGAAATTTTCAGAATGGCTGTACTTTGACTGCACTTTGCAATATAACTGTACTTTGCACCCAGCAAACTCTTTGAAATAATTACACCATAATAAAGCACACATTCTGCAAACACTTTACACATTCTGAGATACTTTGAACAACTGTAATTATGTTTTGAATGGGTTTGGTCAATGCAAAATAGTACAGTATGCCCAAAACATGATCTTTTAATAAAAAAAATGCAGTTGTCTTGCTTTTTAAGCTTATTTTGCCCTTCTGTTGTACTTGTTATGCCCTTTTAATCACTTATCATTCTCATTACACTTTTCTTGTGCCAATTTTAACTTAAATATGCTCGTTATGCAAACCAAAGGTAATTCTGAGCCACACACTGCTAGTTTTATCAAAATTCATAGTTGCGAACATTTCATTAAATTAATAATGTGTTTTGTGCCTTTTGTTTGATTAATAATGTGTTTTGTGCTACTCGTTTGATTAATAATGCATTTTTGCATTACAAATGCTCCATTTCATTTTCTTTTTTAAATAAATCATTTGTGCAAGTTCTGGTTACTTTGAATTAATTTCTGGCCCTTTTTGTTTCTCTGAGCTCTGTTTCTCTCAACCAGCTCAATCTGCCTTCACCTTCAACTCTACACCTCATGGCTTGAAAAAGTTGCTGTCTTAATCCCAGTTCTGACACCATGTCGCTTGTCTGGGCAGAATAAAACAGATGAACATTCATGGGTTCAGTTCAAGCAGCTTTATTACACACAAACACATCAGGAATGAGGCTTTGTAGCTTAAACTTAAATAAACGTATAAACAGACTAACTACTACACTCATCACGCATGTTAACACTCTGGCTGTTTTCTCAAAATGGCACTGCTGCCTGCACGTGCTTACTATTTATATGCATGTGCTTACATCTGGAAATGCTTCTTAAAGGTACATATGCATGCTCTGTTCTACACTGTTGATACATTTTAATGCAAGGAAACCTTACACATACATTTTCAGCACAAGCATCTGTACATATCAGTTTGATATGCTAATGACATATAATTAATTACAAAATTCCAGCTAGCTGTGTTGGCACAAGCCATACATCCACTACTCTACTTCTCCTGGCATGGCTGGCAGTACCTCCTATTGCCACAGTGACCAACACTGTCTTTTTCTCATAATACTTCTAATCAGATAACTCCTCAAATGACCGACATTTTGTTAATCCATGTCCTATACTTGCTCAGTATTGTCATTAATTTAGCAAAGAATCATCTATGAATATTAAAAAATACAGTGTCCATTTCCATTTTGCTCCATTTCTTTTGTTTATGTTTTACAAAAGGTTTCAATTCCTCAATCACAAAAATGAATACAGTAAGAGAGCAAAGGCACTCCACCTTGTACCTCCATTTATATGTCTTTTTATAGGATATTAGGATCAAAGGAGCTACAAGGCAAGAACATCTGATAACCAAGTATATCTTGTTGATACCACTACCAAGATGTACTACCACTTCCAGGACGGAAAAACATATTGAGCCACGTATTAAACTGTGGTACCCACTCATCAAATAAAGTCATAAAGAAGAAAAGGGTGTCACTTAGCTATTCATGGAGGGGCAGTTTGTGTAGAGAGATAGGACAACAACTGAGCAATGAACCTATCCCTCCAATGTGTTTTATTTATATGTTAGCAGAGGTTCAAATCCTTGTTTTGGATATTTGCGTAGACATGTGTCCCATGAAAGCAAGAGTAATCAATTAAGGTGGACTCCGCACTGGTAACACTTATGTTTGGTATAGATCTTTCTGACCTCCTTACAAAACATCTGTATCTATGGCTACTGAAATTCACTAATAATCCCAAGCTAAATATCATCATCCATTTACCAAGTGATACCTAATTGTTTCAGCAAGAACAAGTTTTTGCAGACAAATGGTATACAGAAAAAGGACTGAAACTATATCCAAAAAAAACTGCAGCATTATTGCCTTGGGAACTATCCCTCACAGACAACTTACAGTATAGCCAGTATTCCTATACCATGGGATACAGTCAACATACAAAATGGCACCCAGCTCAACACTTTACTCCCCTTCCAGTTCTACCATCACTTAGCAACGATATTCAGGATGTTCTTTTATCTAGTCAAACTAAGTTCTAATGGCGTCTCATTCAGGACAAAGTAATTTATTATCCCTCTCAACTCAAAGAATACAATGGTCCTGTTGCTGTGTGTGTAATATTCAATTTGTGTGAGATCAGCAGCAGCACAAACACTCAAACTAAGGATCTACACCTCCAACATAGGATCAGAGAATCATAGGAAGGAACTAGGCTAATTGCCGAGAGGCCCTTACAAGCCAAGCAAGTGTTTTCCCTGTTTCAAAGGTGCTAGTAGTAGTTGTGACTCAGCACCAGCTGCCCCTGTCCAAAAGGGACACATAGAACAGCACATAAATAAAACATGCTGGGTGGACAGATTTTGTTAGTCACATGTTATTCTGTGTTTGGAACAAATTGCCCTTACATGTTAAACTGAGAGGCACACTCACTTTTTCAAGAGTACAGACTTTACTGCAGGCTGTTTTAATCAAAATCCCTGCTTGGCCATTCAAGGAGATTTCAAATGTATGAACATTGAATTTTCCTTCAGTGGGTGATTATATGCTTGATTTAAGGTAAGACAATTTGTATTGAAAAAAAAAAATATAACAGACATCTTGGCATTAGTGGTGTGAGTGCAGGTGCAAGTGTTTCTGCTTTTGGGTTTATAGGTTCATAGGTGTTTACTAGGGTAATGACCGCAAGGGCCTTTTTAAGCCTAGCTATGCATCCCAAATCTTTGACAAGTTCTGATACCCTTGATAAGTGTAAGCAGGAGCTTGGGAGATGAAACATTTACAAGATAGGGCCTGAGACGTTAACCATTTACAGGTTGCCTGTATCCATTACAGACATAGGTCCCAAACCAGGGATGAATGTCCTGTTCCCCATCTTACTGTCCAGGTTGCACTTGAATTGGGTTAGGAAGGAACTCTACTTCACATGGATGGGGAGACTGTTCCACAGATGGGATAATCTCTGGGATACATACCTGTCTTTCTAGCAGGTCCTATTTATATAACAAACAAGGTTTAAGTCTTTAGAATGGGTAATTCTGGTGCTGTGTGTTTTGTGGAAATGCAGGAGGTCCATCAGAGTGGGGTCTGACAGTGCATGTATGTCAGGCACAGATCTATCCTCAAAAGCCTGTAGGATACGTAATACATGGATAGAGCCTTGAGCCAGTCTGCATAGGACAGTTTACTTAAAACTTGTATTCTTTTAGTGAGGAACATCTGTGGATGTTCCAGTTGTTGGATATGCCTGGTTAGTTTCATACCAAAGGGGAATTGTACTCAATGATAGATCTGATGAATGCTGAATACAGTGGAATAATGACTTCCTTGGACTTAGATGCCATACCTTTTTTTTTATAAGTTGTACAACATAGAATGATTTACTCACTATTGTAGACATGTGATGGTCAAAGGCTAGATTACTATCTATGAGTGAACTTAAGTCCCTGACTATTGGATCATCTATAAGGATTAGAGCAAGGGTTAGGGTATAAGATTATACTTTTAGAGTTTTATGTGTATGATGGTGTCTGCAAAGTTTAGTGCATGATGTTGTCTGCAAAGTTTAGTGTAGTAGTACTGTTAGGACAATGGGTCTTTGCAATGTAATTTGTAAGGCTGGTACTAGGGGATAGTGCATGGTTAGTGTTTGTGCACGATTAAGGTAGGATAAGGGTTTGAAGCTGCTTCATCTATCCTTGCTCATTTGTGCTAACCTTAACCTCAGCCCTATACATTACCTTAGCAAAAATCAGTTTACTAACAGTACCCCTATTAGATGAAGTATGTTTGAGAATTCAGTTTTTTTAGTCTGATTGCAAAAGGAAAGAGTTTAGTTTCAGCAGTTATTTTGATATGCAGAAATTGATGTAATGTGAATCAGTGTTACTGTTTGTGTGTGTGTGTGTGTGTGTGTGTGTGTGTGTGTGTGTGTGTGTGTGTGTGTGTGTGTGTGTGTGAGAGAGAGAGAGAGAGAGTGAGTGTGTATTGTCCAGTTTTTAAAACACTTTTCAGGCACCAATATAAAAGAAAAAAACAGCTTTATTTGGTGAAAACAAATCACTAGTGCTCAGGATAGCCAAGACAAGAAGTGTGTAGTTCCTAACTTATAGGTTAAAGTCAGAAAATGTATGGATTGATCTGAAAGGTATAAAGATCTGAGACTATATGCACTGTTCATAGATTTTAGATTCTCTTATTGTAATTGTATACTTTTTATTCTTGACAAAAATGCTTATGAAAGATAACTGTGTTTCTTTCACTTGAGAATAATAATTATGTTGGTTGATTGCTGTTTTATTCATTTTCATTGGCAGAATATGGACATGGTAGTTTATGTTCATACTAAAATGAATAAAATAATTACTAAAAATATGTTTATTGGAAGAATGAAAGGAGCGATTAGCCCACTTAGCTTTGCACAGTTGTATTTACATAATTTGCAGTATTTATAAATTACCTTCTACCTCAGTTCTTTAGTCTTTAAATGTAATTCCATCATGAAGGCTCAGTCACTCACAGCCTTTCCAGTAACAGGCTGAAAATAATGGTCACAGCTGCAGACCTTGGCTAGGTCTTGCTTTCAGTTTTTGTGAGAATGTCAAAGCAGAAACACATTTAAAGGTATACCCTACATATTTTCCAACAAGATGGTACTCTATCTGTAGGTAATTATGCTCCAATAACTGGAAAAAAAGAACTAATTAAGCACTGGAGTGGTGCAAGACCTGTTAAGGTCAGGTCTAGTGCCAAGCAATGAAATCTGCCAGTACTCACTAGCAAATAACAGAGCAGAAATAAAATATTTGTTTCACCCTCCTGTCCATACTGGTAATGTGTCCCTAAGTTTCTCTAATGAACTTAGTCAGTTGTTATAATAAATAACAGGATACGTTAACATATTTTTCTGAAGGATATGAACTCTGCATCTCTGATGTATGTCATTATTTAGTGATTTCATTCCTTAGTGCTTTGTCAGAAAACCACAGATTTTATGAGGAATAAACCAAAAATATGAAGCAGTAATCTGGATGTTCTGTGAAAATATGGACAGTTGAGAGACATGAAAGT
>NC_056731.1:1779058714-1779141214 GCF_019279795.1 Protopterus annectens
ACAACTCATTACATACATTTCGGCCCCAGAATATGGCCGGAAGCTCCAAAGGTGGTGGTGTCTCCATATTCTTAAAGGATACACACACCTCTAGACTGGTAGCCAAACATAATGCATCCAAGATACTTCAGGTATAACTATCACTGGGTAAGATGATGATACAAGTCATAGCCTGCTACAGAACCTCAAACATGTCCCTAGACTCTCACTCCAAGTTCCTAAGCACCCTGGAATCTATCAAGGTCCAACCCAATACTCTCATACCGGGTGACTTCAACTACCCTTACATCAACTGGGAAAACTATTCAAGTACCAATGTGCAGGCCCAATGCTTTCTGGAATTTATCAGTTCCAATGCCCTGGAACAGCTTATTCTGACCCCCACTAGAGGAAGCAACATCCTTGACCTGGTTATCATCAACATGGGAGACCACTGCTCCACACCTATAGTCAATTCCTCCCTGGTTAAATCATACCACAAACTGATCACCATGGAAATCTCCATCTCACCAACAACCCACGCTAAGGTGACCACCCTGAAAAACTTCTCTAAAGCCAACTTTGGGCTCCTAAAAACAGAGGTTGCCAACTTTTTTGCACCCATGCCAATGGAAAATAGCTGTATGACTGCTGAATCATATAGCAATGGACTGTACAAGCACATACACAAATCCATGGACCTTGCCATACCAAATAGAACTAAGATGCTCTTCTCCAAAAAAAGAAGCCAATCTGGAGGTCCGCAGCCATCAATAAACTCTACAACAGATGGAAGAAACTGTTGCAGAAAAAAATAAAGTCACAAGACTGGAAAACCTCCCTTATAAGTCTCAAGAAAAAGCTGAGATCCCTTATGAAATCCTCTAAAGCCAGCTATGAAGACAGAATTACGGCTGACACAAAAAACAACTACAAAGCCTTCTAAAGCTATATCAAAAACCTCCAAGGCAATATCCAAATTTGCTCTGAGTTATTGCACAATGGCACCTCCTATACTGAGCCAACAGATGCAGCCAACATACTGGCCAACAAATTCAGTGCCAACTTTACCCGTCTCCCTCCCCAAAGGGCCCTATCACAATACCAGAAGAAAGCCTGGTACCCACAATTTCTGCAGGAAAGGTAAAAGCTGCATTGTCCAAAGCCAGGAATACAGTGCCCACAGGACCTGATAATATCCCTGGCTGTGTCCTACATGAGCTGCAAAACAACTGGCATCATATCTGTGTGCCCTGTTCAATCACAGCCTTACATCAGGTTATGTTCTTAATGAATGGTGCACTGCTACAGTCATCCCGCTCCATAAAGGGGGAGCAACTACAGACCCTAGGTGCTATCGCCCCATTAGCCTGACGAGTCTGTTATGGAAAGCTATGGAGTGCATCATCATGGACCTGCTTAATAAAGATATAGGCAATCTCCAAACCCTTGACCCTACACAGTTTGGCTTTGTCAAGGGGAGATCCTGCCTGATGAACCTGGTTAACTTCTTCAAAGCAGTCACCAAGGTTGTGGATGAGGGTAAGGAAGTGCATACAGCCTACCTTGACCTGGCCAAGGCCTTTGATACCATTCCCCACTCAGGTATTATTGATAAACTCACCAAACTAGGCATAGATCCTTACATCACTAGGTGGGTTGCAAATTGGTTCACAGACAGGACCCACAGAGTGAAAGTTGCAGATTCCAAGTCAGACTGTCAACCAGTCACGAGTGGAGTCCCACAGGGCTCGGTCCTGGGCCCTGTCCTGTTTGGCATCTACTTCTCAGAAGTCCAGGCCAACACAGAAGGACTCTGGCTGACCAAGTTTGCTGATGACTGCAAGCTAGAAGTCATTATCAACTCCCCAAGTGATGCAGACATACTACAAAAGGGCTTCTCTGAGACCATTGACTGGTGTCGGAACCATGGCCTGAAGCTTAACGCCAAAAAAATGCATTATCATCCCCTTTGGAAAAATCTCAGTTCACATGAATTATCATGTTGATGGGAGCCCACTGAACACTGAACACTGAAGGGGCCATAAGAGATCTGGGCACCCAGGTTGACAGCCACCTCACCTGCGGCTACCACATTGCCACTGTGGTCAGAAAGTCCTTCTATGTGGCACATCTTATAACCAAAATTTCACATCCAGGAAGAAAGAGGTCATCATCCCTCTCTACTCAACCCTCATTAGACCAGTCATTGAATATAATGCCCCATTTGGCATGTACCGGAACAGACACCTACAACAGCTGTAGAGGCCACAAAAGCACCTCACAAAAAGGATCCTAGGCCTTAAACACATGTCCTACACAGACCGACTCAAGAAACTTCAGCTGTTCTCAGTCTCTTATCATCTACTTAGAGGTGATCTCTGCTTGACTTACAAAGCCATGTCTAACCCAGTCCTACCTGAAATGCTACACCTAAAGAAATCCCAATCCCCCCACGCCACATGCTCTAGAGATCACAACCTCATTACCACAATTAATAGAACATGCTGGAGGGACAGGTTTATCTCCCAAAGAATGCCTATACTCTGGAATAAGCTTCCCATTCATGTCAAGCAGAGCACCTCCCTGGCCCTCTTCAAGAGAAATCTTGATGAGTGGATGGGTAACAGAAAGTTCACCCCAGGGATCACTCCAGTTGCCCTACTGGATAGGGGCACTGTGAACTAACATCAGGTGGCACGGTGTATGGGCAATTTTTTTGGGCTAGGCTTGCAAATGCTCCAGGGCCATTAGCCTAGTACACACCTATGAACCTATGAGCCCATGTGTTAACTGATGTAGAGTGTAGTTTATTAAATAAAGATATGAAGTTAACACATAGGTTCATAGGTGTGTGTTAACTGATGTAGAGTGTAGTTTATTAAATAAATATCTGAAGTTAACACATAGGTTCATAGAGTCATAGGTATGTGTTAACTGATGTAGAGTGTAGTTTATTAAATAAAGATCTGAAGTTAACACATAGGTTCATAGAGTCATAGGTGTGTGTTAACTGATGTAGAGTGTAGTTTATTAAATAAAGATCTGAAGTTAACACATAGGTTCATAGGTGTGTGTTAACTGATGTAGAGTGTAGTTTATTAAATAAATATCTGAAGTTAACACATAGGTTCATAGAGTCATAGGTATGTGTTAACTGATGTAGAGTGTAGTTTATTAAATAAAGATCTGAAGTTAACACATAGGTTCACAGTCATAGGTGTGTGTTAAGTGATGTAGAGTGTAGTTTATTAAATAAAGATCTGAAGTTAACACATAGGTTCATAGGTGTGTGTTAACTGATGTAGAGTGTAGTTTATTAAATAAAGATCTGAAGTTTTTCCCATCAGCATATGTATATGACTTTTTTACTGCACTGTAAGTTAGAAAAATATTTGCTGACTGCTAAATTCTAGATTTTGTTATCATACCAAGCAGGATCTGTTTTGTTACAGTGAGTTTCATTTTAGGAAATCTGAGATTCACACCCTCATATCATCCTATTGTCAAAAGAATAGAGTAAAATAACTGTATCTGCATATTAATAATGTTAGTATTTTTAGAAACGTTGACAATCTAACAACACATGGAAGTTCAGATCTGAATACTTTAAAGCATATCCACAATATTGTTGTTAGTAATGCAGATAAAAGTGGGGCTGCAATGTTATGTGATTACAGTCAGTGTGCTGAAGAATCCATTAGGCAATTATCTGAGAATATTATCTGCACTTTCTAAATGATTCCACTGATGACTTTCAACCCCTTAACAACTGTTTTCTTGATAGCTATGTGCTGAATGGGATAGTTGCTTTTGGACATAAAACCTGATTTAATGGTTGAAGCATAGCACTCCAAAGGTTTTATGTACATCCAAAGATCTACAAATGCATTAATAATCCACATGCCAGATTAATAGTTTCAGGTAATGGTTTTCTCACTGAACCCTTATCTGAATTCTTGGGATCTAAGCAAAACTTTTATTAAGTTATATTAGGATTTCCTTCAGGCTGAAGGGACTACTGATTTTTTCAAATTGATTGTTTAGAGATTGGCTGAAACTAAAATGTGCAGTTACCAACAAATATCCAGAAAGATTATGTTTTACATGTGGAAGGGATGGGCACATTGCAAAATGTATTTCACTAGGAATGCTGTATCTAAGGGTAAATGTAATTCTTAAAAAAACTGCTAACAACAAAAATGTGAATGTTGTGCCTTTCAAAAATGTAATTTCTAAGCAACAATTCGGAATTGCACCAAACTTTTCTGAGTTTAAGGAAAGAAACAAGAATTGCAACAAATAGTGCAAAAGCCATATCACATAGAAACAGGTAGCAAACTGGTCTAGACCCAATCAGTTTTCAAAAAAATGAAAGTATTGACAGGGACATTAAATAACTGTTCAGCTGCTAAGAATAAATCAATAACACTGAAGTATTCCAACTTTGCTAATGATTATGTTTATTTTATGTAGTCCACCATAATTAACATAACTAAAGCCTTTCTGACAATTTACTCCCTCACCAAGGAACATCAAGAAACTCCATACACTGATCTATACTCTTTAACCCTGTAATCTTTTATATGGCAACCTTTCACTTCTCTAAAATTTCAGTAAAACAGACCAAATACCTACTTCCCAAACTCAAAAATTTAAGATCTAAATCTAACAATCTTCATCCCACCCTCCTAAGGCTTACAGTTGAAAATTCTGCTAAATCTCTTACTCATATCTTTAATCTTTCTCACTCCAGGCCCTGTCCCACCAGCATCCATGCACACAGTTGTAATCCTGCTACCCCAGATCATTTTTCTTAATGGGCTGAAGGATAATAGACTTTTTTCTACCCTGTACCCTATTACCAAAATATCTGAAAAACATTTTTATGAGCAATTACTTAAGCACATTAATAGCTATGGCCTGTTATGAGATTCACAACATGGCTTTCATAATACATTCAGTGCCTTTACTGCCCTGACAATGGTCACGATACCATTTATTGCAAATTGAATGAATGACTTACTACTGCAGATCTCTTTCTTGACACGAAAAGGGCTTTTGGAATCGTTAGCCATACCCTTACTCTCAGCAAACTCAAAAAGGCCTAACTTTGGAGATAACACTATTTGCTGGTTTTGCAGCTACCTAAAAGACAAAACCTTCTAAGCCCATAGCAATGTCTCATCCTCTACTGCTGTTAAACTTAATACAGATGTACTGCAGGAATCTGTGCAAGGTCTTCTTCTCTTCTTTCTCTCTCTTTGTTAATGATCCCGTCCCTGGAATTACCAAACCTCACATAATAATTCATGCAGATGATATGTTGCTCCTGCAACCCAGTACTAGCCACTCTGAACTGCATACCAACTTACAGGATAATTTCACTCAGTTATGCACCTGGTCCACTGTTAACAAAACTACTAATTAACCCCTCAAAAACATCATGGTCTTTGCCTCGGCCAAGAAACTGTCCAATGTTCTTGCTATTCTCTTAACAGATTTTAGTGGGAACATAATATCTAATGCCATTGAAGAAAGGTCCCTAGATCTAATATTTAGCCCTACCCTTTCCTTTGCTAGACACACACATTTTGTAACTAATGCAGTCTTTGCTCAGTTAAAACTATGTTACATGATCAGTCACATTTTTTACCTGCTGCTCACAGGGCCATTACTAAAAAATATCTTAACATCAAAACTTTAAATTGGCCATGATTTTTTCATTATGCATTCAGCCTACAATACTCACAGAATACAGACCGATGAGAATAAAATCTGCAGATTCATTCTATTAGCAGACCCAGGATATACCACTGCATTTTGTTGAAAAATTCCAAATGGCTCGCAGTGTATCATGAGGTCATTTTTCTTCTAAGTACTGTAATTTACAAGGTGCTAAAACATTGTCACTTCCCCCTTTAACAGTGAAATTACCTTTACAAGACAACCCTTCCATAATCCGAAGTACACAGGACAACAGTTACCCACTAGTACACCCTCCATTTAAATGGCTGTAGGTAAGAAAGACTTCTTTAGACTGTGACCTACTACCTGGAACTAGATGCCTACAGACATTAGAAATCTAGAAGCCATTAAAAGATTCAAAGATGCAATTAAAGAGCATCTTTTTACTGAATCTACCTCCAACTGCCACCTTGACAGTGATTCAGTAATTTACCATCCCATATCTTGAATTATAAAATACATTTAATAAACTGTTTTCCAGCCTCTTTATGTTGTATGCTATAAGTAAATAGTTCACATATATAAAGGAGTTCATGTATCATATGTATGATTGCACAGTAGTTTATGCACATCTTAGCTTGCATTTTTTATATATTTTTTTCAATGCACACTGACTGGATTGTTTAATGTTACCCTATCTGCATTCAATCTTACCATGTTCTGAATTTTGCTATGTACTCATTTTGTATGTAATATTGTGATTAAAAGACAGTGATGTATTTCGTACTCTTCTTAGCTTGAGTCGGGGCTGAAAGGGGTATATACACCAGTCTGCTTCCCCTGTGAACAAATAATAACTAAATAAATAATGAATATGTATAAATAGAGTGTGAGCCAGTGATTGCTAGACCTGTAGACTCAATCTGTTTTGTCTGTGCTATAAAGATAGCTAAAAGTAAAGTATTGCTGGATATAAAGGAAATGAAGGGACTACTAGGCTCTGGAATCATGGTCACACTTGTTAAGGAACCTTATATCTACAAGCATGAAACGTATAACAAGAGTCAGTTGAAAAAGATATGTGTTTATTGGGATAATAAAGAGTACCCTATAATATATGTAGAAATACAGAAACTAGTGCTTGAACTACTGCATCTTTTAATTTAATTCCTAATATAACACATGATGATATAAGAGATAACGATTTCATCCAGTTACAGGTAAAAATGTTGGGGGAAGGAGAACAGTTTGATACTCTGTGGCTTGAATATGCTTCAAGTAAAAAAGCGAGGGGGGGTCATTAGTAACTTGACATACTTAAGAGCACCTAGTCCTGAGAACAGAAGGGTGGTCTAACAAACTGTCAAAATAAACAGCTGTGTGAACGAAAAAGGATAGGTGTGAAAACTTCTAAAATCTGTCTTTGGCTGGAAAGCAGATGAAAAGTTGTGCATTGCCAGGAAAGATTGAGCTGTGAAATTAGGGAAGAAATCACTACAGAAAGTGACAGAAACAAACTTGTTCATTATTAGAATAGTCCATTCCAGCTGCCAAGTTACTGAATGGAGTCAGTACCATGATTGATAGAGAAAAATAAACTCTTTTGCACATGATGTGGAAAATTGTTGAATGATTCTAGTTATTAAAATAATGGCGGATGCCTGTGTGGAGACAAAAAGGAATAAATTAATTATGATAAACTCACTGATAAAGGAAGGTAATCTGAAAAGAGCCATAGAGCCATAGGTTTACTTCTGTTAAGTTAAAACAGAAGACTAGTCTAGTAATAAGGCTCTTAGATGCAGGTACTTTGGGAAACAAAAGTTTCTGAGGAAAAAAATTAAGGAAGTGCTAAATCCAAAGCAGAATAAAATCCCTGGCATGAATTGCCTTTTGTAGACAAAGAACTAATTTTAGAAGACATACCCATATCTATATTTTAGGTGTAGAAGCTACACCTTCAAATCCATGCTAGCATACTGACAAAAATGTTCCTGATTTAACAGATTTGCAGGTAAACAATGACATTTTTCAGGAAGCACAATGG
Organism: Protopterus annectens; assembly: GCF_019279795.1. Classification (NCBI taxonomy): domain Eukaryota; kingdom Metazoa; phylum Chordata; order Ceratodontiformes; family Protopteridae; genus Protopterus; species Protopterus annectens. The sequence continues at coordinate 1,779,066,429 of NC_056731.1, forward strand.
AAAGACAACACATTAAGCAGGACCGGAGAAAATATAGACTCCTCACTGACAACTCTAAAACTACAATAGTGAGGACTCACCTACTATCCACCCGACTTTATGCCTCCCCCATGCTTACAAATCTCTGCAAATCCGACCTAAACAAACTTGACAGTTGTTATAATAAGATAGCCAAATTCACTACACTCTCCCATCAGAACACATCACTGTGAATGCCCAAAAAACTCAATTGGCTAGAACTACCACTACTACTTCAACTCAATCAACAATCACTAGCCCACAAAATAATACATAACTCTGAAAACACCCGAGCCCTACAAAATCTTTTGCAACCCTATACAACTGCCAGGCCCTTGAGGTCTAGCACACAAAACCTCCCCAAAGTAACCAAATATAACAATGAAGCTGGTAAGTCTGTCTACAGCCACTGTATAGCAAAAACCAGGAACTCCCTTCCTGCCCACATAACTGACAACAAATCCCCATCACAGTTCAAGAAACTTGTTAAAACTCACTTTTTGAATAATTGACTGTGCTCCTGTATCCCCCCCTGGCTAATGTCTCATTAGAACACTTCACCTAACTAAAGTAACTCTGCTAAGCCAACCAGTCATAGTACTGTACCTACTTAGGACTGTTAATCTACTGCTCATCCCATCTCTCCAGGAGCTAGGGAAAAATACCCCAGCAATGTTGTGCTTTCCATAAGCAACTAAAACCAGAAGAAGACATATTGTAAATCAGTTTGTTATCCTTCTCAACTAAAACCAGGCAAAGACATGTAGTAAATCAATTTGTTATCCTTCTCAAGTATAGCAAGCATCATCTGCTCTCTCGGTGCCTTATTCTATGTCTGTCTGCTTTTACTCTGATAGTAAATCTATCACAGTAATCCTAAACTTAGAAATATATTCTAAAATGTAATATTATATTATAGAGAACGAATGTATCCTATCTGTTAGTTAATATGTATGTCAACGTCTCTTCTATGGAAATTGTATGTCAAAAGTCTGTCCTTAAAAATATGTTTTGTAAAAAATTGTTCTCTTGGAGCTTTTCTCCTTGGGCCTCCACTGAAAATGGACTTGTAATCCAGTTGGACTCTCCCGGTCAACAAATGTAAAATAAATAAAATAAATAAATAAATAAATAACTAGAATGAAAGATACAACAAATACAGTGTCCTCATATCATATTCATATTCATATTCATACATTGAACTGAAGAATGACTTATTTCAAAGATTGAATAAAGAAAGAGAAGTAATACTAACTGCACTGATTGTTCATTCCAAAACCTTTTGCTATACTTGTAATAAAAATGGCACATGATCTTAGTTTAGAAGGACACTTAGGGATGTACAAAACTGAAACTAGAATTTTAGCTACATCTTATTGGCCTGATATAATTAAAGACATTGAAAATTTTTTGCAGTATGCCCCGAAATCTAAAAAGACTGCCTGACATCTTGGGTTCACAAGTCTGCTGATACCTAGTACATCTATTACTCAAGTATGATTTGAGTGAATAGCCACGGATCTTGTACATCCATTAGTAAAGTCTAGTAATGGATACTGCTTTACAGTTAGAAATGTCGAATGCACATTTGGTTGAAAACTTTTTTAGTGATGAAAAATAATGAATTCTCCAAATATCAAAGCTCATTTTTTTATACTGCTTGTTGGTAGAATTATGAAATTGAAGATTTGACTGAAAAGGTTATAGTGGATGGTGTGTAGGAGAGTTCACAGATTTTTAGTCGTAGGGTTAGGGTTAGGTAAGGAGATAGAATTACTGTTTTGCTTGTTTGGTACTGTGTGTATGTTATGTGTTCTTTTATCTTGTGTAGTGGCACTATTAGGGGAAACCTTTTTTAGTGATGCAATGTGGATGGTTAGGCACAGGGTTAGGGTTAGCGCACATGAGTAATGTGGGGCCTTATGTTACTAAAAATCCTTTTCCTAACAGTAACACTAACAAGACAACACTTGATCTAGGTTTCATAGCTGGGGTGTGTGATATTGGATATTTGTAGATGGACTGAGTTTTTCACTATTTAGTGATTCAATATTTTGAATGTTCAGTGTTTTGTGGTTTTGAAGAACTGAACTACTACTTTTTTTCACTACAAAATGAGCATTCAGTCAAATGAACCATAATCAGCTACTGATACATTCAGGTGATTATTGTTAATGTCATGAAATTTCCTGTGAAAAGCTAATGATGTCAATAGTCAGGTAGCTAGTGTTACTTTTTTCCAGGCTAGGGACATCCAAAGTAGTACACCAGCCATTAGTTAAAAGTAAAGCAGTTAATATATTCTGTGCAACACTCTCAAACTGATGGGTTAGTGGGATGCTTTAATAAAACTCTGAAGTTGGTGTTAAAGAAGACCAGAGAAGAAAAATGACAAGAAATCAGGAGGGCAGTTACTTCATTAATTCTACTTTTCTGTAAGAGAGGTACCCCACTCTTCAACAGGATATTATGCATTTGAGTTATTGCATGGGTGGCATTCCTAAGGTCTGCTGGTTCTAGCCACGGAGACTTGGGAAGAGGACAAAACACATTTTTTAAAGTTTAATAATATATTACACAAGTTTACAAAATAGGTGAAACATTATTACTCCAGCAGTGAAGAATCATGTGCAAAGGGAAAAAAAATATGCAAAAGAGGGTGTATAACAGGAACCCTAAACTCAAGAATTGTAAAGCAACAGATAGTGTTAATGCCAGTCCCCTCTCCTGAGAATAAATTACTAGCAAACTCCGAAATAAAATAAACTGGAAAGAAAAGAATGGCGCAGATGTATCAGATAATCATGTTAAAAGCATGGAGAGAAGCTGACATTTCTATAGTCAGTCTGGGAATTGAGATAAGAGTCAGTAATGTGGTACTCGCTAATGGCATCCCCAATGTTGAAATAGAGTAAACTTTATAGGTTCATAGCTGACTACTTGGCAATGTATTAAGAGTCCTTACAAGTCTAGGCAGTATAACCTGATTTTATCCAATTTGTGGCCCCTAGGGACAAGAAGATAGCACAGGTGTATGCATATGCCTTGAGTATTTTATAGATTGTTCTTCTCAGTAAAGATCATAGGTGCTACAGCAGGTGTGAATTTGTGATTCACCATCCATTGCTCAAAACTGCATTTGAAGACTGCTAGGGAAGGGATCTGTTTAACATGAATAGGAAGCCTGTTCTAAAGAAGGGATAAACTGTGTGACCCATGTCTGTTCTCCAGCATGTTTTATTTGAGTTGTTGACTAGGTTTAAATCCCTAGAAAAGGTAAATCTCACGTTGTTGTAGATGTATGAGAGCTCTATCAGGGCTGGATGAGTGACTGTAGGTTAGGCATAGGTCACCACTTAATAGATGGTAGGCGACAGAGGGTCTTTAGTCTATCCACACAGGGCCTGTTGTTAACACCCTGTAGTTTCTTTATGAGGAATGTCTGGGGTCACCCCAGTTGTTGTAAGTGCCTGGTCAATTACATGCCAAATGGCACACTGTACCTAATTATTTATCAAATGAGTAAAGTGGAACCATAATTTCCTTGGATCTGGTAGCCATACCATTAGTTATAAGTTGTGCCACATACAACAGCTTCCTTACTAGTCTGAACACATTGCAGTCAATAATTCAGGCCTCTATCTATCTGTGTACCTAAATCTCTCCCCTCTTATTCTTACTCTTACTGTTAGGTGTGTGCCACTGATGTAATTACTGGGGTATTCGACTTTTCAAACAGTATGATAATGCATTAGGCCCTGGTTCTGCCATGAATCATTAATCTGTTCTAGACCTTCCTGAAGGATATCAACATTATTGAGAGATTCAGTGATTGCCCCAGCTTGCAGTTGTCAGCAAACTTTGTCATCCAGAGGTCTTCCACATTAGCGTTGACTTCAGAGAAGCATATTCTGAACTGTAGTGATCCCAGCACTGTGTGCCCTGTGGCACACCACTCGTAACTGGCCTCTTGTCGGATCTTGATTCACCCACTTTAACCACGTGTCCTTTCCATGACCCAGTTGGCTATCCATCTGGTGACATAGGAATTTATGATTACTTTTGTGAGTTTATTTATAATACCTGAATGTGGTATTGTGACAAATGCCTTGGCCAGGTCAACACAAGTGGTATGCACTGTTTTACCCTCATCCATGGCCTTAGTGACTTTTTCAGCAAAGTCCACTAGTTTTAGTAGGCATGATTTCCCTTGACAAAGCCGAATTGGGTTGGGTCCAGTGTTTGGAGGTTTCTTATGTCATTATTTATCAGGTCCATGATTATTCTTTCCATGGCCTTGCATATATGTCTTGTCAAACTTATTGGTCTGTAATTACCCAGGTCAGTTGATGGTCCACCTTTGTACACAGGGATAGCTATTGCTGTCCTCCACTCTACTGGGACAAATCAAGCCTGGAGCCGAAGGTAAATAGAGATCCCAATAGGCCTGATAGCTCCTGACTGAATTTGTTTAACAGACTGCCTGGTTTATAGCTGGGCCCCATTGAACCTGTGGTTTTAGCTTTAGAGAGTACAGTGGCAACCTCTTTTTTATTGATAATTGACAGGGGAGTGGTGGAGAATATTTCTTGGGGAGCAATAGGGAGTGATGGGGAGTTGAAAACTGAGCTGAATTTATCCGCCAGCAGATTTGTTATATCTTCTGCCTGAGTATAGGTGATGCTATCCACAATTAATTCCACACTTTGTTGGGTGTTGCCATTAAGGTTGAGGACATAACTGAAAATTCCTTATGGTTATCTATATCTCTGGGGGCTCTTTTTAATGAAATTACAGCAACTATTGCCCAAATGTTTCAAATGTATCAGCAGTTCTACTCACAATGGAAAACTCCAAGAAAACAAAAGACCATATAGTAAAATGCAAAAATGTATTCTAGTGCCTCGGTGTAACCACCTTCAAGGAATAACACAAGTACAAAAAACACACCCTTCTTATACATCCATAAATTATATTCAATTAATTAAACAATTAATCAGTTTACTTAAAATTATTCATTTAAAGCAAACACTTCCAATTCAACTCATTATTTAAGCCTCTAGGTACCAAAGTTTTATATTTTAAAATATATATGCTTTCCTTATACATCAATTTTTGTTTTAATACATTTTCATTCTTCTCAATACACTCAACCTTTTCTAAAATGGTATCGCGTAACAAACTTTCATCACTGTTATGATATTTTTTTAAAATGTGAGGATATTATTCTCTTCCCTTTGATTTTTCACATCCCTCAAATATTCCATAAATAGAGTCCTGAATTTTCTCTTAGTTTACCCTATGTAATATAATTCACAAGGACATTTCAGTGCATATATCACCCCTTTACTTTCACATGTGATATTCCCCTTGACATGATCAGTGCATATATGACCCCTTTACTTTCACATGTGTATATCCCCCTTGACATGAATTTAACTTTATTGATTTTGCTCACTGTATTAATAACATGTGAACACATGCTACATTTATTACACTGAAAAGTGCCATATTGCAATAAAGGCCTACCAATATTTACTACTGGTCTAACAAAGATGCTATGAACTATCATGTCCATTATATTTTTACCTCTCTTAAATGAGAAATAGGGCTTTTTTTGGCAAAATAGTGGACAAACATTTATCCTGCAACAGATATTCCCAATAATATTTAGTCATGTCCACTAATGCCCCACTCTTACTATTATAAACAGAGACATAATATATGGAATTCTTTGCTTCTTGATATTTCACAATATTGCTTCGACAATCTACTGTCCTTATTTTCTTCCTTCTATGTCCATATCTTCCCTCTAATACTTCTTTTTTAGCTGTCTCTACAGACATTAAATCATATCCCCTTCTTATAAGCATATTCACTGTTTGTTCTATTTGTTTTTCTAAATTAACTTCATTGTTACATAACTTGGATAACCTAAATAATTCCCCATATGGCAAAGCATCCATGACATGAGGAGGGTGACAGCTACCTGAATAAAAATATTGACTACCATCCTCGAACTTCGTGTGTATGTTAGTTATAACATTACCATTCCATCCTCGAACTTCCTGTGTATGTTAGTTATAACATTACCATTCCATCCTCGAACTTCCTGTGTATGTTAGTTATAACATTACCATTCCATCCTTGAACTTCCTGTGTATATGTTAGTTATAACATTACCATTCCACCCTTGAACTTCCTGTGTACGTTAGTTATAACATTACCATTCCATCCTCAAACTTTCTGTGTATGTTAGTTATAACATCACCATTCCATCCTCGAACTTCCTGTGTATGTTAGTTATAACATTACCATTCCATCCTCGAACTTCCTGTGTATGTTAGTTATAACATTACCATTCCATCCTCGAACTTCCTGTGTATGTTAGTTACAACATCACCATTCCATCCTCGAACTTCCTGTGTATGTTAGTTATAACATCACCATTCCATCTTCAAACTTCCTGTGTATGTTAGTTATAACATTACCATTCCATCCTGGAACTTCCTGTGTATGTTAGTTATAACATCACCATTCCATCCTCGAACGTCCTGTGTATGTTAGTTATAACATTACCATTCCATCCTCGAACTTCCTGTGAATGTTAGTTATAACATCACCATTCCATCCTTGAACTTCCTGTGTATGTTAGTTATAACATTACCATTCCATCCTCGAACTTCCTGTGTATGTTAGTTATATCATCACCATTCCATCCTTGAACTTCCTGTGTATGTTAGTTATAACATTACCATTCCATCCTCGAACTTCCTGTGTATGTTAGTTATAACATCACCATTCCATCCTCGAACTTCCTGTGTATGTTAGTTATAACATCACCATTCATCCTCGAACTTCCTGTGTATGTTAGTTATAACATTACCATTCCATCCTCGAACTTCCTGTGTATGTTAGTTATAACATCACCATTCCATCCTCGAACTTCCTGTGTACGTTAGTTATAACATTACCATTCCATCCTCAGACTTCCTGTGTATGTTAGTTATAACATTACCATTCCATCCTCGAACTTCCTGTGTACGTTAGTTATAACATCACCATTCCATCCTCGAACTTCCTGTGTACATTAGTTATAACATCACCATTCCATCCTCGAACTTCCTGTGTACGTTAGTTATAACATTACCATTTCATCCTCAGACTTCCTGTGTATGTTAGTTATAACATTACCATTCCATCCTCGAACTTCCTGTGTATGTTAGTTATAACATCACCATTCCATCCTCGAACTTCCTGTGTATCTTAGTTATAACCTTACTGTTCTCCTTACCTTCTAAAGTTAAATCCAAATAAACCACTTTTCTACCTTTCTGTAAACCATCAAAAGAAAGGTCGAAAGGATTTTTATGTAATTCACTTACAAATCTTTCTATTTCATTCCAACCTTCCTCACACACAAAAATTAAATCATCAATATAACGAAAATAAAAATTAAACATATTTTTTCATAAAATCTAACTTCCATAAAAATGTGACTTCAAAAAATGACATAAACATATTGCCGTACAAGGGTGCAAATGCTGCCCTCATTGCTGTGCCTTGTTTCTGTCCACATAAAATTATCAAAATAAAAATAATTATTCTTTAAACAAAATTCAACTATTTCCAAAACAAAATGTGTAAAGGGAGTATCACCCAGAAAGTATTTAATAGCTTTTAACCCATCCTCATGTCTGATGGAGGTGTTTAAGCTCTTCGCATCAAGCATCAACCAATACTTTTTCATTCCACACTAAAAGGGATATCTTTTTGAGAAAATCAGGACTATCCTGTATATATACAGGAGATTTTTGAACATATGGTAGTACTATATTGTGTAGTACTACACCAATATTATGAAGAAAATATTTACATGCTGAGATTATAGGTCTACCTGGGGGTCAATTAATTTCTTATGTACCTTTGGCAAGGAAAAAAATATGGCTTTCTCACTATTTCTATCAAATAACCTGTTTTTAACATCCTTTTAATATCCCAGTCTAACATATTTGTCCAACATTATTTCAAATTTAGTTAAAACCTGTTCATACACCTCTATGGTACATTTCTCATGTACTTCATTATTTTCCAAATGTTCCATACACATTTTGTAGTATTGGACTACATTCATTACTACTATTTTATTGCTTTTATCGGCTGGTTTAATTATTAAATCCTTTCTATTTTGTAACTCCTTTAATGCCTGCCATTCTTTAAAGGTTAAATTATACTGCATGTGTTCTTTATTTTTCAAGGTTTCTTCACATGTACTCACACCCCCAATGCCTATCATAGTACCAAACTGTTTAGCATGTACATTTTCAAAGGGAGGAATAAACTTGTTTGAATTAGGAATACCAGAAACATCCACTTTGCAATATGCATTTAAATCATTGTTGCTTAAATCAACATACATTTCATCCTCACATGAATAAAAGCTTTCATCTGAATCACTATATGTTTGCATATCACTATTCACATCTACACTACCACTTTTTTGCATAACAAAATAATAGCAAAATAACATTTCAAGTGTAGTTCGAAAATAAACCTGAAATTTTTCTGTTTAACTACATGCACCCTTGGTATAACCGTAAGGACAAACTTGAGGCCAAAATTTAAAACCGTTACTTGCTCCTCAGTCAGAATATAATTCAATAAATTCAACACAATATTAGTAACAGTACATACCTCGGTTGCACTATCTTCTAAACTTTTTATTGTATTGTTGTACATTACCCTGTCCCTGTTTAAAGTTCTTTCTCTGGTTCTCGTTTGCATATGGTTCATTAGAGTTGTAATTTCAGCCCCTTTTACGGCTCTATTGGTGTTGATTACAGTTCTCCTTGCTCCAAAACTGCCTCCTATGTTCTTCTGGTCATTGGGGTTGTGGTAGTTCAAGAAACTCTTCGTTTTCATCCATCGCACAGTAGCTGGTCCCCTCCGACGACACAAATGAAGCTGAGAAAGCTGTTTTAAAATTTATGAGATGACGTCGCTGTTCCTTCATCTTCCAATTGATTAATGGGAGAAAGGCACGGCCTCCCTCATAGTCATTGACATCTCTAGTTAACTTTACTTTCTTATACTTGATCAATTCCGTTTCTAAAGCAGACAGCTTTTTGTTGATTTTTTTCAAGAAAGATATTCACATTTGAACTGCCCAGAGAAGAACTTAAAGTATGTGACAAAGAAGTCAGTTCTTGCTTTAGTTTTTTATGTTTGACCTGGTCGCTTTCTATTAAAATGTGCAACCATTCAGTCACACATCTATGAGAAGCATTTATCCATCTCTCCCTAAACTGCTTCTCTGTGGGACAATTTAAGTCAAATGGTAAAGTAGGGTTCTGAATGAACCTCAGCCCCCTCGGGGTAATTTTGAGGTCCATATATCTTTGTAGACCCAGAATATTAAAATATGTCCTTGTTTCTTTCTCAAACAGTTTTTCAAATTTGTTACATATTTCCCTTTTGCCAGGACAAATTTCACCCAAAGTTTGGCCCAGAGCAACAAAAGGGTCACTTACCCTTTTAGTTCTCTCTGTAATTAATACATCCAAAATAGGGCCAGTTCCTTGGTTTATGGAATGGTTGTCCAGAATAGAGTTAGATGTATGCAATGTCCCATTGAGATATTGTTCCATAGTCCTCTCAGAACCCGCCTGGGACCCCAAAATACCACTTGCTCCCAGAATGGAGATATTTTTGATGAAAGTCTGCTTTCAGACTGACAAATGCTAAGGTATTGCAGAAAAGGGAGATCTCACAGAACAAGAAGAGGATCAAGTGCAGAATGCTAAGCAAAAAATAAGGGATTAGCTCGATAATATGCACAAGTTTAGAAAGGTTGCTGTTAAGCAACTGTTTTTTCATAATAACCCTAGAGCATAATGCCTCAGTCAACAGAAGTCGCCAAGTTAGGGAGCATATAACAAGGAAGTTAACAAGATCCTGTAGAGGTATTAGAAAAAAGCAAAGAAATATGAAAATCAAGAAAAGAAAGATATAAATGGAAATGTTCATGGAAGAATTAAATATGCCAAGATTAGAGGTAGATGAGGCTCAATTACTAACAGGTAGGATAGGAGGAAATGACATAGCAATTGTGATGTATATCCAATTTACAGGAAAGTTCCCAGAAATAGATGGTATTCCTGTGGATGTTTGGAAGCTAGAAGGAAATAAATGTATAAATATCTGGAAGGTTTTGTTTAAGAGCATTTTAAGAGGAGGAGAAGTACCACCATCCTGGAAGAAAGCAGTGGTAATGGTAATACCCAAAGAGGGTAATGAACCATCAGATCCAGCTTCATACAGGCCCATTTCAATACTACATAATGATTATAAAATGTTCATGCCTATAATGGCTAAAAGAGTGGCAACAGTAATGACAAAACTGATAGATATAGATCAGTGTAGTTTTGTGGAAGGGAGGCAAACATTTGACAATATTAACAAAACATTGATGATCCAGAGAGAAGCAGAATGTAAGAAAATACCATTGTTGTTGGTGGGTCTTGATGCAGAGAAAGCATTTGACAGAGTATGCTGGGACTTTATGAGGGCAATGGAAGCATTTGCATTTCCTGAAAAAAGTATAACGTTGATTAGAAGGATATATGATGGATCAGAGGCGAAGATTAAAGTAGGTGGGGTCCTCTCTGATAATTTCTGCTTGAGCAGAGGAACAGGGAGGGGTGTCCTCTTTCCCCTTTGTTATTTGCATTATATTTAGAATCATTGGGAAAGAAAATGGACTCAGAACTTCAAGGATATAATTGATATGGTAGTGAAGAAAAGCTGTCTTTATTTGCAGATGATGTTATTTTATACCTGACAAAATCAGAAAGAGATATTATAGTGTCGTGGAACAATTTGAGACAGTTTCAGATCCTTTAGGGATACAAATGTAATGAAGCTAAAACAAAGGCAATAGTGGTAAATTACGTACCCACAAATGAGTTAGGTCAGGAATATTCTTATTTAGAACATGATAAAATGAAGTATTTGGGAGTATAGATTAAAAATTATTCCAGTATGGCAGCTAAGGATATGTGGGAAGAGACTTAACAAAGTATTATACAAAAACTGAGAAACTGGAAGATTTGTTATATGTATATGGATAATAAGATATAAGCAGTTAAAATGTTTTTAGCCCTTTTAGTCTTATACACAGATCAGGCATATTTTAATCAACCAGAGGAGACGTGGATAGCAATTAATAAAAAGCCGAAGGACTTTATATGGGAGGAGAAGACAGCAAGAGTCAATAGTGATAAACTGAATCTTCCAGTAGAACAGGGTGGATTGGGTTTGCCCAACTTGAAGGGGCATTTCAGAGCTACAGACTCCAATTCATAGCACAGGCAGAAAACTATATTTCAAAGTGGAAAGGGATGATGATGAAATGGGGGGAGCTCAAGAAACAAGGAGAGACTGGGATTTGGGATGCAAGCCTTTAAGGAGAATAACAATATATGCATAAAGTAGCAGAAAGTATTCTAAGGTCAAGCCAACACAGAACTGGAGAAAGGAGATTCTGCCAATAGAGATGACTGCAATTAGGGATCTAGACAATAGGCAAGAGGGCCTGGAATTTATTGGAAAAAACTGGCAAATAAACCAAGGTATCGGGAGCAAATAACTAGAAAGGGAAAGATCATAGAATGGGAAGATGCCATGAATTTATTTGGACTGCAGGTTAGAGATTGCCTTCCCTATCAGGGATTTATATCACAGTATAGGCAAAGAGAAAGAAATGAGGGGGGACCTAAAGGAAAGACCAGCACTGGTAGAGTTTTTAGTAGAATCTAGAACAGAAGCTACCATTAAAAAATGAACAATTGGTAGAGCATATAAAATATTGCATGAAAATGATAATAATCAGAGGATGTTAGAAAGGATTGGGAAGAGAGATTGGATAAGTAATTCCCAAAGAAACAATGGGAGGATATATGCATATCTCCCAAATATGTAACAAAATCTAGAAGATTTAGGATTTTTGCCTGGAAATGTTTGCATAGCTATTTCTATACCCCAAGTACACACAAGAGAATTTTTCCTCAGGCAGACAGCAAATGATGGAGATGTGACAGGGAAGAAAGAGGTAATTGGGAACATAAATATTTTCTGGGAGTGTATTGAACTAGCAGACTTTAAGGATTCCCTGCTGGACGCACTCCCGGAGATGCTGGGTGGGCAGATTGGGCTGAAGAGGGAGATGATTTTTCTGAGCTACGATGCAGAGTCAGAATTGTGTAGGCATGGTAAGGCCATGCTCTGTCTAATGATTGTGGCTGCCAACAAAAGCAATCACTAGAAAATGGAAATCAAAATCTAAATCAATTGTATTAGAAGTAGTGAATATAGTAAGAGAGAGAAAACAGCTGGAACTGAGATCTTTAGAAAATGGTAGGAGCAAACTCCATAGGAAAAAAATTAGAATTGTGGGAACAATACATTCAAGGGAGGAATGATGTTTAAAAGGCTGCAGGACTTAAATGAGCTATGTAGTGTTTGACTGAAAATGATTGGGTAGATTACAAGTGATGTATAATGCTTCCAACTGGAAGTGTGTCAGTATGGTCTGTGATGTAAAATGCTAGTAACTAGGACTGTGTTGGTGTGGTTTGTTTTCATTTATATAAATGTATGATTGACTATGTGGTAAGTGGTTTAATAAAGATGTTTCTTGTTTAAAAAAGGGCAGGAATTGAATAATTTATGTAATGTTGTTGGATTATATGATTTATAGCAATATATGTGAAGTATAATGTTTATTATGTTAATTATAGTGTGATTACTTTTATATGAATGTAATTTTGCCTATGTCACCAATTATAATTTAATAAATGTGTTTGAAACAAAATTCTGCTTTCAGAGACTTTACTAGTTCCCTGATTCACTTGTTTAGACTAATGAGGGACGTTTTATTCTGTTGTGCACATTCCCTCTTACTTATCAACAGGAGTTTCCTTCTTTTGTTGTACAACCTATTAATACCAGGGTTACTTGTTTTTGCAGTTTGACCTGGGCTTATTTTGGCCTCATAGTGCTATTTCTATACAGTTGTTTATATGGTTGTATTGGGCTTTTTTTGTATGCCTCTGCATAGGCTTCTTTATTTACTGGGTTTGAGGGAGCTTGGAAACTAGCTATGCTGCCACTTAATAGGAAATAGTTTGCCTCAGAAAAGTTTTTAAAGATTTTGGAGTTAAGCGGGGGTTGTATTTTTAACTTTATTTCAATGGAGACCACTTTGTGATCTGATCTTACCAGTGAAGACATCAAACTTGGAGTTGCTCACCCATATATGTTTGACCAGCCTTGAAGTATGACCAAAATATTGGGTTGTGGTGTGTTTCGCTTTATGGGCTTTGCAGTTGAGAAACAGTGAGATGCGGCCGTATGTGTTGTGGTGGGAATTGTCTTGTTTGTGAGCATGCAGAGTTTCTGAGGACTGCACCTGAGAGGACTTTGAGGTTTAGGTAAGTTACATGTAAGTACCTCAGTACCTCCGCATATGTGGGTTTATGTGTCTGGCCCTTTGTGGGTGCAGTGATTGGTGTGTGTATGTGCGTGTGTGTGTGTGTCACTGCCAGCTTGTTTGCTGATTTTTGTGTCTGTATGTGAGAGTATAGCCTCCAGTGTCAATGTGTAATTGCACCTCTCACGTGCTGTATTTGTCTGTCTGAGAATTAAGTGGCTGTCAGTGTACATAAAGCAATTACCACATTGCCTTAGGATGCCCATGTCCACCAATCTATAAGCAAAGAATGTAAGGAAGTTTCTATCTGTAGTTGCAGGTCCTAATGTGTCTTTTGCAAGGGATAGGAGTGGAGGGTGTTTGTAACTGGATGAGACATGTGTGCTTACTTTGGTGTAATCTATAGCTAAACTATCCAGTGAAGCTGTCCAGTGCTCAAAACCAGATGCTCTGAGCAGCAATAGTCTTGGGTGCTGTAATAATGTAATATAGACCTAAATAGTCCTAACCAAATGTGTTTATGCTGATCACTGTTCAAACTAGCTGGCCTGTGAGTATCATGGGACTGAGGTAAAGTTCCTAGATCATTTTATTTAGGGAAATTTCAATTTCTGGTTATTGCATATATACAAGGCACCACTAACAACTGCTGCATGAAGAGTAGGTTTGTTCAAATCAAGGCTGATATATGATCAGAAAAAAGCAAGATTTACACTAATTATTCTTTAAGGCCAATCAGGTAAGTACACATTGAGCTTTCTACCAGCAATTCCCAGCTCAGAAAAGTGAAATCAGCCGTCTACGGCCACAAGAGTGCAGACTTTACCCCTCTTAATGTAAAATGACTAGTTTGGAGCCCAAGTGTTAAGGAACCACAAACAGATGCTTAAGTATAGTGAAAAATCACTAGATACAATGTATTTAAATGCAGAACAGCCTCTCTTACAACACTTAGCAAATGTAATTTTTAAAAGTGCAGAAAATAAATAGCTCAGAAATCTTTTCAGTATAATGAAAACAATTAAAACAAGTGCAAAATGATACTTGATTTTGTTTGTCTTGCGGAGGATGGTTTCAGATATCTGCAAAATCTCTCAAATTCTCTGACCCAGAAATAAAAACCGAAAGCATTCTTACTGACAATTATAGATTTTTGTCAGAGCTTCCTGGTAGACCAAACGTAATGTTGCATCATATCAATGCTGTACCTGGAAGAAGGTAATCCTAAAGCTATATAACCGTACTAGAGTCCAAAAGAAAGTGAAGACCTGAGAAAGATATTTAAACTGTCACTTATGTTATGAGTCTCAAAGTGAATGGAACTCCCTGACAGCTTTGATATCTAAACCAGATGGTTCTATAACTTTTTTTGTGAAAGACTTCCTGAAACTATGACAGATAGCCAGGTTTGACATTTTTCCAATGCCCAGAGTGGATAACACTATAGAAAAGCAAGGTAAAGTGCATTCTCAACTACTCTTAGATATGACCAAGGAATACTACCAGATCTTTCTTCCCTCTGAAGCACAAACAAAAGGCAGCACTCTCAATCTCTCAATGTACTAAGGTCTATTTCATTTTGCTTTCTTACCCTTTGGACTTCACAAAGCTACTGCCTGTTTTCAAAGGCTTATGAATACAGTTCTGAAACCTTACACCAGCTATTCAGCTATGTATCTTGATGATATAGTACTTTATTCAGAAGACTGGGAGACACATTATAAGTTGTGCTAGAATTATTTAAGACAAGCAGAACTTACTGTTAATGCTGCCAAAAGTAATCGCTGTATGACAGAAACTGGTTGTGACTCGGAGTGGGAGTGCCAAAGTATAAGGTGTGAAGAACTGGCTGATATCCAGTAAAAAGTAAATGCATTCATAGTGCAGTAGGTTATTACAGCAAGCTCTTCCGGAGCTTTACTTCCATAACCTGTGTGATGACCCTCCACCTCTGGGCCAGTAATGAAGAAGCTTCAGTCCTCACCACTGGCACCTGTGGAGAACGTTGAAGGATGATAGGTACACACACAGTATTTCCAGATGGACCTCTCTACATCAAGCACAAGCAAGCACAGTTTTTCTTAAGGGCATACAGGGAACACAGTCACTCCAGGGCTGGTTCCTGTCTCTTTCTCCAGATCACCAGTAAGACTCACCCCTGGCACAGCTATAGAGTTGAGTCCTCAGCCAGAGTTCCAAGCCAAGTCCTCCAACACACTCTCTGCCCGACCAGTGCTTCGTGTCCCTGCCCAAGTAGCTGACACGCACACTCTTTGAAATTTTATTTACACACACACACACACACACACACACACACACACACACACACACACACACACACACACACACACACACACACACACACACACACACCTGGGAAAGGCTGGTACAAGTTTACTAGCTACACCCCCTTCTGCCAGACTATAGGGTAGATATCACTGCCAACAGAACCCCTTGTCAGATGCTTTTAAGGACCTTACAGTGGTACCCAATATACTGAGTAAAATTATTATTCATACAAATGGTAGTTTGACCAAAAACAAGGCTATTAGAAGTGGCCTACACAGTGTCACCAAATAAATATGCAAATACTGTCAAAACATAAATATCTCTACAAAGATCACTCACAAACAAAGGTTTAAATATAAAAACACAATACTAAATATTAATTCACAGTGACATCAGAGTTCAAAATCACAGGAAGTATTTAAAATAAAATTGAAGGGGAGACACAGACAAATAAAGAAAAACAATCTCTAAACTAAGCTTCACTATATTCCTGACTGAATCTAAGAGAATCACTATTCCCTACTTACTTAATAGAGCAAGACAAATGATGTGGCAAATGGTCCTTCTTGTAATCAGGCCCAGGACAGAATGCATAATGCTCAGTCTCACTAAGAGACTTCTCCAAATAATATCTAAAATATTACCTCTGGGATAGCTTGCAGAATGACATCACTTCTGGTCATCTGACTTCTAGTTCCCATGCAAAGCTCCCATTGCTGGAAGCTGGCAGGGTTTAACACCTACTTGTAAAAATACACATGCACAAGGGTTTTTGCTCAGATCTGTGGCAGGTCCTGGAAGTCATAAAACAATTTCATACCTTGTCCTCCACTCTTCCAGAGTAGCAAATAGCTCACCCCAAAGGCAATACAGAAAGCTTCCTAGTACAGACTTTGTCTCTGGCTGCATTGAAACCTGTAAGATAGCTTCTTTATGGCCTAGCCTATAAAGTGATTTAATTTCAGATATATTTTAAAGTTTGCTGGAACTCAGGTTAACCTCTTGTTTTCTGGTTTCATATGTTAAAACATATAAATTTAAACAGTTATAATAGTGCATGCACATTTGTGTCCTCTCCTGTAGGGCACACTGTGGATACATTTCAAACACAAGCAATTTACAAGTACCTTTTCAACACAAACATCTGTACAAATCAGCTTGATATACACATGACATATAGTACTAATACATTTGTAACACCAGCATCTTGTATAAATAAGTTTGATATTCACAAATAACATATAATTATTTATAAAATTTCAGTTAGCTGTGCTGGCAGTTCTTTCTCTCATCACACCTCTCCCCCTTTTAACACTCAAGCTAGTTTTTCAAGTGCCCCTTGAGAAATGTTGCTTGAGAGAAATGAGCCTATCTGGGAATACATTACCCCATACCCTGTCTTGAGATCCCATTTGCCTTGGCATTGCTGACCCAAGTACAATTCTACACTGTCATATCATATGTCTGCAACCCTAGGCTCCACCATAGTAACTTGGCATTTTGTTGGCTGACTTGCTGTAGCCATAGATCCCTCTCAGACTCATCCTGCCTTCTACTGCAAATACCTAGCACCAGGACCTCCCTATCATGGTAAGATTTCATGGTGTTAACATAGCACAATTCATTCCCCTGCCTCCTGCCTAGCAGTTCTACCATGTAGTTAACATCACTGACTGTAACACTTTGAAGGGTACTTCCCAAGCTTCCTGCAGCTTATTGTGTCTGATAGGAATGGCAACCATAACCTGTTGTCCCACAGCATACTCTCTGGTTTGAGCATTCCTGCCATATCAGACCTTTTTTTCTGCTGTTGGGCTTCTGCTGGGTTCTCAAGGGGCAAGCCTATGAGTTTCTTGAGCCTTGTCCTGAGATTTAGGATATATGCCACAACATACTCCTTGTTGGATTCATACTATCCCTCCTACTTATTGCAAATCAAATCCAGAGATCCCCTCACCCTATGCCCATACAGCAACTCAAAAGGTGAGAAACTTGTGGATTGCTGGGGCACCTCTCTGTAAAAAAACAACAGATGGGGAAAATATTTGTCCCACTCTCTCTTAAACTTGTCTGCAAATGCCTGTTGTATGGTCTTTAGTGTAGAGTTTAATGTCTCCACAAGACCAATGGTCTGGGATGGTAGGGGTGGTCTTTAGGTCCTTCACCCCACAGTGTTCCCACAGACAAGCCATCAGGTCTAACAAGAAATTGGCACCTCTGGCAGTCAGTATTTCTCTTGGGAAACGTTCACTTCTGAAAATCTTTAACAAAGCATTTGCCACCTTTTCTGCCTCAATGGAGAACAGGGCCACTGCCTCAAGGTATCTGGTAGCATAAGCTACTGCCAATAGGATATACTTCTTCCCTTTGGAACTTGTGGTACTCATAAACCCCCAAAATATCCATAGCTACCCTGTCAAATGGCTTCTGAATCACAGTCAAAGGCATCAAAGGAGCTTTGAGATTGTCTCCTGCCTTGACTACTTTTTGGCACTGCTCTCAGGTCCTGCAGTACCCTGTTACATCCCTGGAAATCCCAGGCCAATAAAAGTTCTGCATAATACATCTCTCGGTATGCTTTATGCCCATATGGCCTGCAAAGGGAAGGCCATGGGCTACGGCTAGAAGTGCCAGATGGTAGGGTCGGGCACTACCAATTGCAGTATTCTCTCCCCTGTAGTCTTCCCTCTGGGGTTTACTCTCTATACAGTAACCCTTTGTTCCAGTATACAGACTCCCCTTTTCCTTGAGAATCAGGCACCTCCCTAGCTACCTCCTTCAAGCCTTGTAATGTAGAGTCTGAGAGCTGACCCTGTCTCAGCTATCTCTTTGCAACCCTTCCCAGCTCCCCTTCCAGAGGAAGTCTGGTATCCTCTGACAGTAGTGCCTCACTGTCAGCCTGGGTACTCCTAGTCACCTCTGCCCATGCAATCACTCTGTCTAAGGGAACATAAGTACCCACCAGCAGCTGTGGCTCACCTTCAGTCTCACTGCTACAGGGTAGTTCCATCCCTGAAGTAGACACCTCACCAGTCCTGGCTTCAAGTGTGCAGTCTGTCTGAGTCAGACCCATATACCTGTCTCCAAGCCTGACTGTGTTTAACTGCATGCACACAAGATACTGCATTATCAAAATCCTTCCCTATCAGAACATGTGCAGGGATATCCTCAAACATACCTACCTACTTGCTTCCTTTTCCACCCTGCCAGTCAAGGTGAACCCTAGCTAAAGTTATTTGGAATGGGTCGCTTCTAAAGCTCTGACTGGAGTAGACTTCCCAAGCAAGTAGTGCTTGTCTTTAACCATTGTAGGCTTTACAATGGTTAGGTCAGAGGCTGTGTCTCTCTTAGCAGTGGCCTGTTTCCCATCTACTAAGAGAGGATATAACCTATTGTGGTAGTTTGCTACCCTTGTTATCTCCAGACAGCTTACCAGTGGTATTCTGCTATTGCCACTTGCTGGCTCCCCCACCTTTTGTTCACCTCTTTGCATCTGTGGACAGCTATATGCTAAATGGCCCCACTAGTTGCATTTAAAACATTTACCCCTTGATCCTGGCCATGTACCTGAACTAGTGGCTTCCCATGTTACTGGCTCCCATGTTACTGGCGGACTCTGTTGGGGTGGTTTAGGCTGCCCACCATGGGTTCCCTTATACCCATGTGCAATACTGGGTATCCCTTTCCTGTGCAATGATGCCCTGCTTGCTAAGTATAGGTTTCCTTTTTTCCCCAACTCATCTGCAGAGTTGCATTCCCTGTCTGCAACCAGATTATCATGTCCTCAGGTAAAGTGCTAAGGGCTTGTTCCCTCACCAAAAGGTCTGTCAGCTTTTCAAAAGTGGGGACCTGACACCCACTCACACACTTATGAAAATAAGTGCATAGTTCAGCAATATAATCACATACACTTTCATCTGTCTTGTGTCTATTCTCATGAAACCTTTCTATAAGCTTTTTAGGTGTTAACTTAAAGCATTCCAATAAACAATTTTAACTGCATTATAATTTAAACAATCAGTATCAGACAATTTAGAAACAGCAGTAACAGCTTTAGCATGGAGTAAGGGGTTTAAGCTCTGTAGCCACAGTCCTCAGTCAACATTATACTGTTTGTATGCTCTTTTTAACATATGAATAAAACTATCAAAATTAT
The DNA here is from genome assembly GCF_019279795.1 of Protopterus annectens. NCBI lineage: Eukaryota > Metazoa > Chordata > Ceratodontiformes > Protopteridae > Protopterus > Protopterus annectens. Next base: position 1,779,086,381 of record NC_056731.1, read on the forward strand.
CACCTTCTTGGTACTGAGGAAGAAGTTTGCTGACATTTATTCCTTCTGGGGTATGGTTACTCCCTTCCCAATTACCTCCATGACCCTGGTGAAGAGTCAGCATTTCCTTTTCATTTTGCCTCTACCTCTCATTTTCTTAAGTGTCCAGATGTCTCAGTCTGTCTGCTGATTCTAATTCCATCTGTTTCTCCTTTCCTTCAGCCTCAAAATGCTGCAGTCCCTCTGCTGATGCTAGTTTCATATATGTGGCCTCCAGTTCAAGTCTCTAACTCCAGATGCATTTTTAAGTCTTCTGAAGAAAAGTTGAACTGTCCTTTTTCTGAGAGCTCTACATCTTCAAGGCTAGCCTAAGAGCAAGGCTATTAGGAGTGGCCCATACAGTGTCAGCAAATAAATATGCAAATACTGTTAAAACTTACATATCTCTACAAAGATCAGCCACAATGAAAGGTTTAAATATATTTAATAATAAATAATACAAGAACAAAACAATACTAAATATCAATTCACAGTGACATCAGAGTTCAAAATCACAGGAAGTATTTAAAATAACATTGAAGGACAGATGCAAACAAATAAAGAAAAACAATCTCTAAACTAAGCTTCACTATATTCCTGACTAAATCTAAAAGAATCACTATTCCCTACTTACTTAATAGAGCAGGGCAGATAATGTAGTGAGTGGTCCTTCTTGTTATCAGGTACAAGACAGAATACAGAATGCTCAGTCTCACTAAGGGACTTCAAAAATAATATCTAAAATATTACCTCTGGGATAGCTTGCAGAATGACATCACTTCTGGTCATATGGCTTCTAGTTCCCATGCAAACTCCCCATTGCTGGAAGCTGCCAGGATTTAGCACTTACATGTAAAAATACACACACATGGGCTTCTGCTCAGATCTGTGGCAGGTGCTGGAAGGCATAAACAATTTCATACCTCCACTCTTCCAGAGTAGTAATTAGTTCACTGCAAAGGTAATACAGAAAGCTTCTTTGTACAGAATTTGTTTCTCTAGCTGTACTGAAGCCTGTGGGATAGCATCTTTATGGTCTAGGCTATAAAGTCATTTCATTTCAGATATATTTTAAAGTTTGCTGGACTGAGGTTAACCTCATGTTTTCTGGTTTCCTCTGTTAAAACATATGCATTTAAACAGTTACACTGGTGCATGTACATTTCTGTTCTCTCCACTAGGGTACACTGTGGATACATTTCACACCAAAGCACTTTACATATACCTTTAAAACACAAATGTTTGAACAAATCAGTTTGCTATACATATGACATATAATTCTAATACATTTGTAACACCATCACCTTGTATAAATCAGTTTGATATTCACAAATTACATATAATTATTTACAAAATTCAAGCTAGCTGTACTGTCAGTACCTCCTCTCATCACAACCTGTTTTCTTAAAGATCTTATGAAAGATAAGAATCTCATCCAAGTCATGTGAGCTGTAGCAGATGTCTATGTTGTTAATTAGCTGAAATTTATTCTGCATTCCTAGGCAGTACTAAATGACTTAGAATCTGACAATAATTAATTCACTATACAAATGCATCAAAAGTCAGGGTATGGGCTCTCCTTCACATGATACAGGTAAAAAAAAAATGCCTGGTGTGTGACTTCAGCAGAAAGATGCCCACTGAGTAATAGTGTCTTGCCATTAAAGAAACACTCGCTGTGCTACAGTATCATTTACTAGGATCAAATTTCACATTAGTCACTGACCATGAACCTCTATGATGGTTGCACAGAGAAAAATGATTGGTCATGTCAGCTTTGACAAAGTGAACCTTTAAGTCTGCAGTCAAGTGTAAACCTGGTGAAAAAAATGTCAATATGGATGGATTATCCAGGTCTAATAACTAATCCTAAATGGTATAGAACTGGCTATTGCATGCTTGGAGGGGGTTATGATTCCATTGTGCATGTCAGAATGTTGAGAAATATGTCGTTTTGGTGTCAAAGAACTGTTTTTTCGTTTACTTTTCATGCAATGTATTATTAAATGGATGCTCATACTTGAAGAAATATTACTTAAAACCATAAGACACTTATTGAGATGGAATGTTTTTACCAGGCATTTTGGTAGAGAGAGCACACAGCAACAGAGTCTATTGCTAGGAATCAGAAACAAATAGTTCAATTCATAAGGCAATATTGACCAGTGAATAATTGCATGCAGGGCTGAATTGATTCAGAGACATAGCTTGCAAGGTCACACAAGGCCACATAAAACACTGCTCCATGCATGGTATGCAAATGACCATTTAATACAATGGAAATGAGCAACAGTTTTATTATAAGGCCAATGGCAAATGCAAATTAGGGTAGAATACATGGTGGACTGCTGTAGAAATGTATAAATATTGCACACTGAGACATTACAACCAATGTAGCTTTACACCATAACATCCTGGTGAACAGAGACAGAATGCTCACTAAGATGTTAGGGGTAGCAGCAGGATTAGCAGAAATTTATATGTCTGAGACATCCTGTCAGTCAGTGGCCACAAAGGAGAGTGTTGTGACCTCTGCACTGCCAAAGGAACTAACCTTGCTTCACATTCCATCCCCCAGCACATCAAAGAAATAGTAGAGTGCTATCGTGTAGACAGAAGCACCATACAGTAGCTGGTAGACATATGTTGCCCTCACATACAGACTGATGGAATACATGGAATACCTTATTACTGTGGACACCAAGGTATGTATAGCATTGAAAGCCTTGCTACAGGTGTGTTCCAGAAACCAGTAGTGGACATGGTGGGTCTATCTCAGACACCTGTTTTATGGATACTGCACTGGTTTCTTGATGTCATGCTACATCATGCGGAGGAACATATGTGGTTTCTGTGTACTGTATTGGAGAGAAGCAGCAACATGCAAGTGTTCTATGGCATAGCCCATTTTCTAGATGCACTTGGTACCATCAACTGTATCCATATCTTTTTCAAGGCCCCACCAGGTGCACAGGGACAATGGCATATCAATGATAAAAGATTCCACTCCATCAAATGGCAGGTTGTTTGCAATGCACAGAGTATTACATGAAATATGTCAAATTTCACACAATTCTCGCATCTGTTACAAATGTAACTTATATCGTGATCGATGCATAGTGCCTGCTTCCAGGGATCATCTTACTGGGGATGCTGGATATGGCCTGGAGCCATGGCTAATGACAGCAATATGAAACAAACAAACCATGCCAGAGAATACATACAGATTCAGAGTGTTGCAGACCCACGCTATCACGGAACTTGTCTATGTGAAGTGATGAAGGCCCAGTTCAAATGCACAGATAACTCTGGTAGTGCACCTCAGAATGCTTTGAAACCTGCAACAACATGTTGGTACACAAACAAATGCAGCATGGGATTGCCATTAGAGGAAAGCATTTACTGGAGTCAGTGGTGGCGGTGGAGGAGGAGCTTGGTGAGAAAGGTGTGGATGACTGAGTTGTAAGGGATAGCTATGGAAGGTGAAGAAAGGTGCTGCATGAATGGCAATGGTGAAGAGGCAGTGCCTTGTTCACACCTCTGGGAGGACTACACATAGCAAAGGGTAGCAAAAATGCATACAATAAAAAAAACAGGCTACAGAGTTCATGAACTAAGCATGCTGTGCATCAGTCACAAGCTATCATGGTAACAGAGCACTGCGGGCAAGGTACAGTTGTCATCATTTGTAAAGGTGAGGGGCACACTGACAGGATTTGGCAATGGGCACTGGGGTGGCTAATGATGTTGGTGTTCATGTGTGTCATACCATGGCAAAGTGCATGAGGTGAGGTCAGTTTAGAAGAGTGAGCAGACAGGGCATGGTGTTTCCAATGTGGAGTAGGTAGGCATCATTGTTTGGTTGGTCACAGTGTGTGTAGGTGGGCACAGCCCCTGCAAATGTTGCCACAGTGTGTGTGTGAGTTTGTGTGTGTGTGTGTGTGTGTGTGTGTGTGTGTGTGTGTGTGTGTGTGTGTGTGTGTGTGTGTGTGTGTGCATGTGTGTGTGTGCGTGTGTGTGTGTGTGTGTGTGTGTGTGTGTGTGTGTGTTTCTGCATGACAGGTCCAGTGTGCCTCAGTAGAATATATATGCTGATTGTGCATGTCCCTGACCATAGGGTATTTTAGTCTGAAGAATAGCCTGGTGTGACACTTGGCTGGTATAGAGGACGATGTGCTTTGTTAGTGGGATAGCTAGGCCATGCCACAAGTGTGTACAGCATGTAGAACCTATATGCATAAGCATCAATGGCAGGCCTCAGTACCCAGGACAATGGCTACAGGCATGGAGGGCATAGCACTACAGGACCTAAACTGTGCCCTTACCATTCCAGGGTATGTTTCCCACTTGAGGTAGAAGAGGAACTGTCACATGAAGAACATCATCCCTGGTATATGGTAATCTGACATCTTTCAAACAATGTTATATAAATAGGCAAAACCCTCTTTGATATTGTCACACAGCTCATGTACCAGTCTAATCATATCTTTACCTATATGACTGCCCTACTCATCCATTATCTAATGGCCATGGAGACACCAGGATGTGGTGAGTTTGTGACACCTTTCAAAAATGTTATACAAATAGGCAAAGTCCTTCTTTGACATTGTCATACAGCTCATGAACAAGGCTCATCATCTCTGTACCTATATGTCTGCCCTGTACATCCATTATCTAATGGTCATGGAGACATCATGATGTGGTGAGGTATGAAAACTAAGGTGTTTCTAGTCACTGGCATTTCACCCTACTGCTGTCCCCACATTATTTGAAGTTATCAGCATCCACTGTTGCCTGCGGAGCTTGGGATAAAGTTGTGTCCTGTACTGCTGTATCCTACAGTGGTCACCTGGGAATGGGTGGTGTATTGTGCAGCCACTGGAGATATGTCATTGAATGGGTAGGATAAAATACCTACCATGGTATCTGTGCCTGACAATGGCATTGTGGCCACAGACTGTGCCATGCTTTGGCTGCTGTGATTGCCAGACTGAGGTAATTCACTGACAATAGGTATGCCATATCCAAGAAGGAAGACACATACACTGAATCACCTTTAAAAGCAGACAGAAACACCCTAATGTATCAGTGATATTTAGTAACAATTCCATTTTCCAGTGCTGCAAAATGTAAAACAGTACAGCATGCAAACAATAAAATCCCTCATACATTATGCAGACTCTGACTGCAGCTAAAGCCCTTAAATGTTTGTATATATGATATAACCATATTTTCTATTGACTGGTTTAGACTATGCTATTTTGCAATGCATAATGCATATCTAAGTGCAGATCCACCTGAGGCAGAACCCACATATAGTCCAAGTGATATGTGATGTTCTGTTACAATGACCAGTCCTCCAACAGGTATTAGGAGCAGAATATAACCCAAAGATGCCAGGAACTCCTCCATGTCTGGGAGGGATGTCTGTATAGGCAGACTTCTACCCATGGCCATAATCTCCCATGCAAGTCTGGTTGTCTTTATGTGGACATGTTGGATCAAGTTGGTGATCCTTTGACACACTTGTACTGACAGCATTTGTACCTGCAACAGGCTCCTTCAGTACACAGTCTGGAATTCCAGGTTGATCTTGTCAGTTTGGTTAATCTGCCGGCATTGTTCACAGGGGGCCTACACCAGGATTCCAGTCTCAATCTGGGAAAATATCTCCATTTTTATGCTCTTTATGAATGCAATCTTGATGTAAAAATGTGAAGATATATATTTGGTAAGCAATCAGCCACTGTTTATTTGCTGCGCCACAATGCATTCCACCATGCTAAAGTTCACAACGAGCACAGGTAGGTGATCTAGTCCACCCAGAAGCACAGACCACCTCAACAAGTTACTACCATTGGACAGCTACTTGTATCTTGTACACCCAATGTCAATACTGACCAACAATGAATACCAAAAAGTGGCTGACAGTGGAAAAAAGGCACAAAATATTCTTCAAACAATTCTATTAGTGCTTTCGTTTAGTTGTCACCAAATTTCCTCAGATTGGGTCTGAAGAAATTTGGTGTCTTAACTAAACGAAAGCGCTAATAAAACTGTTCGAAGAATATTTTGTGCCTTTTTTCCACTGTCAGCCACTTTTTGGTATTTGTACTTGTATCTTGTCACAGATGTGCCTCCACTACAACACATTGTCCAATATTTCCCAAAAAAACCTACTGCAGCAGTTTGTGTGGACACTATTGCATCTGTGCATGTGTCCATGTAACGTGCCAACATACTATCACATATTTTGCCTCAGCCATACATGTGGATGATTACACTTGTCTGCACCTGTACCTATACCGTGTCTATCCACAATAGTGATGTTCTGAAGAATGGGATACCTGTGTAGCTGTCCACCATTTGATTCCCCCATGAAAAAAACTGTGTCAAACAATGGGTATAGTAATACACCATGACCATGGTTCAATTTTTTGTGCCTCCTTGCCTTTATAGGTGTTCAGAACAACAGCAGGGTGAGAACAGCTACAAGATATCTGTGGGTATTCTATATGCATTTCATGTGATGGCCAGCAAATAGCATGGTACACTTTAATGTCAGCACAACAAACACCCCAGCCCATCACAGTATTAAATTCCCTGCCCACATAATTGCCTAGCAGCAAGCAGACACATTTAAAAAGCCATTTTCAACACCACCACCCCCACACACATATATGGCCTGTGTCCACAGCATCCATTAAATATACCTTATGTTGTCACTGGTAAAGCAATGCAGAAGTAGATTGGAAAACTGAACAGCAAACCCACCCAGTGACACCTGTCCCCTCTCAGCAGTCAGATGTTGACCAACCCCCCCCTACAACAACTACAACAGCAAAAAAGCAAAATAAATGTTACCTGTGCATTTTTCACACATGTCACTGTCCCCTGAAAACTTACCATAACATCTGTAGGACTTTGCGTCCTGTGGAAGTGTACTCTACAGTCTCCAATTACTTTTCTTTCTGAGTAGTGAATTTTCATAACAGAAAGAGCATTACAATGACTGTGGCTGTATTTATCATGCATCTTTGAGGCTCATAGTGCGACAATAATGCTAACTAGCCAGGATCAGAGGATCATAGGATCATAGGACGTTACTAGGTTATTGGCCCAGAGGCCCTTATAAGCCTAGCCAAGAGTTTAGCCCATGCATAGACAAATCAGCACCCGATGCCCCTGTCCAGCAGGGACATGGGTGGACATAGCTCTCAACCTTTCATTTCCAAAATGAGGAACACTCGCCTTTATAATGTGGAATAAATGGGCAAAATGTGGAACACATACTAATGGCTTAATAACAGCTTCAACTAGGAAGGTCATAGCATGGTTAAAATATGCTGGTTTTACTTATAAAGAAGATCCTTTAATGAATTAATATGATTAATTTCTATCTACCATGGATTTCACTTAAAAAAATTCCTAACACTGAATGTGTGACAGGCTCTTTCAATGTGGAACTTTGAGGAACTTCGAGGAACATGAACTTTTTAAGACCCCAAATGAGGTACGTTTCTCGCAATGAGGTACACTTGAGAGGTATGTGTGTGGAATCCCAGGGATATATTTTCTATTTCCCATCCAGTTATCAGGATGACAAATGAAAATGTCTCTGAATCACATGTATTATGCAATGTGTGGAAAAGAAAGGCTGTGCAGTGAGACTTGTACCAGACTGTGTACAGGTAAAAAAACACAAGGTGCATTGTGCATGCCTGAGCTGGTTGCTGACCTCTGGCCCTTGTAATGATGCAGGTGTGTTAAGCTATGTTGCAGTCCCTAGATGCACTGAAGAGCTATAGTTGTGTGAGATATGGCTTAACAGGTTACATGCAATTAGTCCATCATATATGTGGTTTACTGGGTAGCATACAATCTGTCAATCATGATAGTAATATCCCCAACATACACTAGCATGCCATACATTTATGCACAAATACATGATGGCATTACTCACTGTGGTACTGGCTTGTTGCCTCTTGATGTATTTCATATGATGGCCTACAATCTGTGTCAACATGAATGTGCTACCCTTTACACCAACACTGTGACACATGAAGTGACCATGGGTTCTGTCGGTGTTAGTTGTAGCTGGACTCCCATATACTTCATTAAAGGCTCAAAAATCTTTCTTTATTTCATGCACAAAGATGATTTGGAGTGCCTGTTGGAGTCACCTTATGAGGGTCCCCAGTACAATGTGTAAGCCTGGCCTTACTTGGGCAGTGAATGACGCTACAGGCATCACCCTTACTGGTTAACAATGATAAGTGCCAATAATGTTATAACCACATATATTTTTGATACTTGCACTATTATGCTTTGTTATGATGCTGCTGGTAGTGGGAATTCCTCCTACAACTATTACACTTCTTCTGATCCTCACATCCTGCATGTTCAGCCTACAATGTTCTGTTAATCCCCCAACCACTGTGTGGTGTCTGCGCTGTCAGGATACTGATCACTGGCCTGCCTCTGGTTATCCCACTAACATGTCTTCTATCATACTTTACATCATACCTGTGGGTGTGCTCCTTGATATTGTTATGTTCATTGCATAACCTTTGCCATCCATACAGGGTGCACTGGTCTGTCAAAAAAAGCATAATACATGCAGTGTTACCTCCAAGCCTCCTGACAGGGACACTTCTAATTGGCATGCCTTGGACATACCACATAAGAGTGCATCATTCTTGTACTGGTGACTGACATATGTTATACTAGGTGACTGCCAATGATTGTATGTGGTTCCTTGTTAGATTGCCATTTTGGCATCTCTAGCTGTGTCTCTATGGCGTGGACCATGTGGCCATACAACAGTACTTCTGAGGTGTCTTGGTCCACCTTCTTGGTTCCTGCAGTCACTTGCTGTGCCATATTCACTGTTCTCCTCACATATACACAGGGGGACTGAATAGGCCACATTATCCTGCTTCTTGTGACATACTGACAGTAACAATACTCTATTGTCTGGCATGTGTAGTGTCTGCTTTGAAACTGCACACCTAACAACTTTTGTGCATAATAGTTGTATGCATCATTGTTCAAGCTTTTCCCTGTTGAGTGTCTTCCTTTACCATTGTCCTACTTTTATACTTAGTTACTGCTGTTGCTTACATTCTGTCTATTGTTTGTTACTATTTTTGCAGTGTCAGCCACAGCACTGGATGTGGTGTGGCAAGTCATCTCACTACAAATTTCCTCTGCCATCCCCTATAGTCTCTGTCAGATAGATAGATATATAGATAAATAGACAGACATAGATAGATAGATAGATAGATAGATAGATAGATAGATAGATAGATAGATAGTTAGATAGATAGATAGATAGATAGATAGATAGATAGATAGATAGATAGATGAGTGCATTTATATTTATAATGTCCAAAAAAATCAACCTAGCAGGTTAAAAAACAATAATACCAAAAGAAACCTGCCAGTACATATGAGTCTGATAAGGAACACTTCATCCATTGGAAACAGTGAATAAAAGCAATTTATTCAAAACAGTTAAGCTCTTTGATCCTTATTTTTATATGACTTCATCAGAACCACAAATATAAAATACAACTCCCCCTTAAATGGTCAAACACAAAACACATGACCATCTTAAATAATCGAACACCAAAACCAATTCATTGTTAAAATATTCACATAACACTATGTGCACTAAATAACATTCATAGGGTAAAAATCAGGCAAAGACTAAACTAAAAATGTACCCACAAATATAAAATAATAAATGTTATAATAATTAGTGATTTGTAAAAAAAAATGTAAAAGTACCCATAGGGACCAAACAGGTGTTTGTAAAAAATGTAAAAAAAAACTAAATTAAAAAATAATCCTAAATATAAAAGACTCAGGTTACAACTGGAATTTCATATTTATCACTAGATATAATAAGAAATGACTGACAACTTTTACTAACATAAAGTGTCACACCACCCCCTTTTATTATTAGTTCTGTATCTATGATATATGCATGAAATCCTGGAAATTTAATAGGCCAAATAATGTCATTAAATCATGTTCCTGTCATGATAATATCATAATTTTTACCTTTCATTCTTACTTCTATCCCCTTAATCTTATTTAAATTTCTTGCATTGATTAAGAAGCCTCTTAAAATTGTTCCTGTCAATAACATATTTCTCTCTCTCTCTCTCTCTCTCTCTCTCTCTCTGATTTCCTACAATAAAAAGACTAAATAAGTATTTTAATATCATTAATTAAATAACTATTTCCACAAGGACTAAAATGAATTCTGTTATGATAAAAAAAAGGATTATTACACAACCATTTCCTCACACATTAAAATTCTATTTATGGATTTTTCAAACAATCTCTTCTTATGTATTCATGAATTCTCTTGCTGTAGCCAGCAGTACCTTATCATAATATGTAGCTGGGAGAACATCACAAAAATAACATTTAAAATCCATTTTTGTGTCCAACATTATAATGCTTTTAACCCAACATTTAAAACTATCATATTTGCTTTCCTTACATCATTGGTTCCCCAGTATTGTTGCCAAATCTATCGCTTTCTTATAAAAACAACTTGTTTGGTGTAATACTGATATCTCTCATTGTGCAACCACTAAATTAGAAACAGTAATGCTTTCTTTATTTTCTCTTGGTAACAGATTTTTAATTTGCTTCGGAACAGAGTCCTCTAAAATTAAAATTTGCAGCTTTGTCCTCTCAGAGGGTTTTGCTGTAACTTATCTAACCTCAATTATCCTGTCTACTGTTATACCCCTGATGCTCCCCTTCTCCTCCTTTTAACCCCTCCTTGAGTTTCATACTCAACATAAACTATATCATCATCACATTATTCTTTCCTCATTCCAACTTTATGTAACCTCTAACTTTTGCTTATCATTCCTTCACCCCAACATGATTTTCCATTTCTTGCTCACCAATACTATCATTTAATATTTGACCCCCATATCATCTTTTATATGACCCATATTTTCTGTAACTTCAAATAGTCCATCATTCCTTCCTTCCTCAGTACTCATAAATTGATGATCCACCCTAGTTACTATTTCAATTTAAACTTCAAATGTTTTAAGATTTTTACTACTGAAAAAATATAAATAAATTCCCCCTTTTAGAATGTTTGTATGCCTCTATCACTGAAACAGTTCCATTTATTGATACAGCCGTTTCCTTGGTTCAAACACAGCACCCTTTCTCTAGCTCTGTCATTAGTAAAAATGCTCATATATCCTAGTGCTTAAACATTTTGCTAAATAACCTCTAACAGGTCTGCACGGCAATACTTGTCCCTCTCTTTCATTCATACTTTAGAATAAGGTTTAAGAATACCATCTTCTTTTGTCTTTTATATTAAACATGTTTGGGTCTATATCATCGTATCGAAAGCTGATAACATTGAACGCTAGTTGATCGACCTCTAAAGGTCGAACAACCAAAATAGTGAAGATGCAGAACAGCAATTTTTTTCCCAGGGAAAAAATCTATGGTCCATTGTCGGGAGTTTGCCATTTCCTCGACTGTGGTGCGATCTCGGCTAGCTGCTCTTGTGGGCCATTTTAAGCCTAGCCAATTTCCCTTCCCAGTGTAAGAATAAAACCCTGTCCCTTGTGCCTGTGAGCTAAACACCTTAACCATTATGCCACCCCCTCTTGCCTCTTGATATATGTCGGTCCATGAAATATCGATTCCCGTATTAGTTGACAGAAATTTAGAATTTTAGTTAGGCAAGAGCATTACATGGTATCATATATGCACATATACAGATACACACACACACACACACACACACACACACACACACACACACACACACACACACACACACACACACACACACTTATATGTATGAATGAAAGAGAGGGACAAGTATTGCCGTGCAGACCTGTTAGAGGTTATTTAGCAAAATGTTTAAGCTTTTATACATATATATATATATATATATATATATATATATATATACATGTATATCACTTATTAAAAGTAGATTATTATTTTATTCGGAATTTTTCTTCCATTTTTACTTAAGGTTCTTGAAGTGTATTTATTTACAGAATTACCAGCAGTTGGATAGTTTATTATTTTTATATATATATATATATATATATATATATATATATATATATATATATATATATATTGATATGTATATGTATATATATATATTTATGTGAAGATCTAATCCCAGCCTCTCACAATAGACATTTGAAACTAACAGCTTTTTTTACATTTAACCTTGTTATCACTTGCAAATAAGATCTTTTGCATAAATTACTTTTAGCAAGTTCTTCAACTTACAACAAACAAGCCTGTAACTACTATAAGTTTATTTCTGTAAAACTTTTTTGGCTAAGATGGCAAATATTGCATACTAGAAAACAATGTCTGATGACAAGGCCCTCCAAGTCCTTCTTTTTGTCATTTATTAATAGTAATCAGTAAATGTGTAACGTACATACAATAACAAACACAAAACAAGTGTGAATAATCAGCAGAATGAATAATACGTAATATGAATGCTTAAGATTCAGAAAATGTAAAGTAAAGCTGAAAATTGCAGTTCAACATACATGATATAGATGGAGTGCATATTTCTTCTGTGCAAGTTATTTTCATAAAGGCATAATGGTCAGTGTGACTGCGTTTTTCTTGTCTGTTTTGAACTCAGTATAAGTCCCTGCATTCCACAGGTAACACATTTAGTTGCATTAGTTACATTAGTAACATTTTGTTAATGTCAACAACATTTAAGTTTTGACTAAAACCATGCCCTTCACAGTCTGATGGCATGAAGGGATATAGTGAACAGCATGGGGAGAGGACTGAAATCAAAAGCGCTTTTGTAGATGAAAGGCACAGCCTTCATTGTCTATCATTCTGAATGTCAGTACTTCAGAGGCAGACATCTACTGTATATGATATTTAATTAACTACAAAGATTAATGCTCAAAGAGCAAAGACATCTGTAGATCATAAGGAAACCTTGATACACAACGATACTTTTGAAAACCTCGAGTGTAAATGTCTTATGAAGCCTTATATGTAAATATTTTAATATTTGTATCAAAAATATGAAACTGATAAGTATTTTATTTTTCCTGAAAAAGAAAATCTTATATAACATCATTAATGTCTTACTATTTAAAAAGAAATATTTTTTTTTCACAAAACTGCTGCAGATTGTTATTTAATGGTTGGCTGTGACTGCTTAAATGGAATGCCGACAAGATGTTGACGTGTAGTACTTTCGATAAATGGAAGTAATAATTAGCTATTCTTAAGCAATGACTGCTTAAAGCATAAATAGGTAATATTCCAGTAACTGATAAACATTTCTGGAGCATTCCCTTTGTCTACATTCATTATCTGGAAAGTGTTATTAGAATAATGCCTGCTCTTAAGTTCCTGATATTTGCTACTCTATTCTCTGCCATTCAGAGGACATTTGAAACTAATAGCTGTTCTACATTTAACCTTGTTATCTCTTGCAAATAAGATCTCTAAGACAGAAATTGCATTACTTATAAGTACTATCATCTTACTGAAGATAAATTGCTGTTAACTGTAAGGAACATTTTATTTAAAAGTTATACAGTTGATATATGGTCAGGTCAGCTCTTGCTAAAAATAATTTAGCTGACATTATCATTCTAGCATGACAACACAGATTTCTGTAAATTCACTGAACAAATCCACAGCTCTATGTATAGTCAGCAATTGTGACTACATTCTATGACCAAAAGTATACTTTTTTATGGAATGTTATATCATGTCTGGGTAACAGACACTGCATGTCCCACAACTCTTTGTATCTTTATTATTTATTAATTTATTTATTGTCATTTGTTTACCGGGAAATTCCACTGGGCAAAAATAGGCCCATTTTCAGTGGAGACCCAGGGAGAAAACTCCAGTGTAACAGTAGGCCTTACATAATGTTTTAGAAAAAGATTCAAACAATTTTAAAAGATCAAGAAAATTACATAAAAGAAATTATCAAAAATTTACAGAGTGTAGTTAAAATTGATAAATCATAGTACAGAGAATAATAACATGGTGTCTGCTTTGTGAAACATTGGAAAAAGAATGAGGTCACTTAAAAAAAAAAAACAAGAAAATCTTGTTTGTGACCAAGAAGAAGTCTGAAAACATTTATGCCTCAAAGACACTGTCTGTTTAAGCCACATGCACTTAAAATGTCTGAATATAATATTGCTAGTGTCTGTAGCAGTAGTTATTGACTCAGCGAAATGCTCATTGTCTGGAGAAGGTCTACAAACATGTATAAGAATATGATATTTACCGTTAATTCCAGCACTATAACTACCCGAATTACATTGAGGTTACTGCTTATAAATAACACATGGCTGTCTCATTCACATCCCTCAGAAATGGTAAAATAGTTTAACAATCAAAAAAGAAAATGGTGGCAAAGATTTGAAATTTCGTGTCATTTTTCAGTTAGCTTCTTATCATTAATATAATATAATGTAATATATTTATTATTAGAAATAAGAATTACTGTTACACTGTTAGTCTGAGGTTCTTGCTACTCAGACTATGACAAATGATGGTTTCATTTCTTGCCACTATCACACTAAGCTTGATCTTTGCAGAATTAAAGACCATCATGATATGATAAGTGAGTATTCTGAAGTATATAACAGTGCTAGGTTAAAGTGTTATAAACTTCTTGATGACGACAGTAAACAGTGAAAACATGAAGCCGTTGGACAATGAGTTGGACCAGGTGTTAAAAAATATAACTAGCCAGGAGAAGATAGGCAAGTAGACATGTTTGTGACAAAATAATGACTACAGAAACCATTTTGCCTGAGAAACCTTCTTGCAGTATTTTTACTGATAGCTAGTGGTATGGTGCCTAAAAGATTCATGGAAATCATAGTTTATGGTCATTCAATTTGATATTTTTAGTTCATCTGTATTCATCTTAATATTAAGATTTTGCTAGGTAGATATATGTGTCAAAAAGATTTATATTGGCAGTCTTAGGGGACCCCGCCTAAAGCATTTTGTTGTACTCTTATTGGGGTTAGCTGATTTAACTCTTTTTCTTCTTAATTTCTGCTAGTTGATTGTATACGAGTAAGAAAAGCAGAAGAGAAAAACCAAAGCAAGTTCCTAGACTTTGAAAGATATGTCTGGGATAACATAAATCTTGGTCCCACTGCAGGTTAGTTTGCAACACAGTTCATTGATAAATGCTGGAATACTGCTTGCAATTGCATAGAAGGGTTCACACAGTTGCTGAATAAAAACAAGTGTGAATGTTTTATGTAAATATAGTAGTAGTGACCACTTTGGTATCCGGAAAAAGCTGACTCCAGTTTGGAATGCAGATGGTCTGGCAGCTGATTCAACATCCAGGAGCAATCTGTCATGTGTACGATATACTAGAAAAGAAGGGAAGGGTAAAAATGGTACACAGACAAACCATTCAGTAAAAACTCCAAGAAATACTTAGCCAAGCTCAATCTTCACTGTGTGATGCCTTAGCCTCCCATATTGGAGGCCCATGAGATATGTATAAAGGACCCCTTATGGCCATATAGTGCTTTAGTAACATGGTTTCTGAATGCCCTTCACTTTTTACTTTTAAGTTTTTACGGGTGCATTCAGGTCAATAAAAATTGTTCCCTAATTATAAAAGTACCATATCTCATTTTTTACCTAACAGATTCCCCAAGCATATCTATATTTATATATATAGTGAAATCTATATCAATATGCATATTTACATCTATTGGTATGTTTTGGTATACGTTGATATGTATCTAATTATAAAAATTAACGCATGTGTTTGTGTGTGTGTGTGTGTGTGTGTGTGTGTGTGTGTTTGTGTGTGTGTGTGTCTGTACGTTTGGCTTTATATTTCTATATGTAATATTTATATATGAATAGAGGTAAAAAAAAAATCTTGATGAGTGGATGGGAAATAGGAAATACACCCCGGGGATCACTTCTGTGTCTCTGCTGGACAGTAGCACAGGAAAATAACTTTCTTGGGTGGCGTAAGCTATGGAACTTTGCTGGCTAGGCTTGCGTGGGCCCTTGGGCCAATAGCCTAGTACCTACCTATGAACCTATGAACCTATGAATATGAATATAAATGCACACTCACATGTATATATATATATATATATATATATATATATATATATATACACACACATATGAGTGTGTATACATATAATATATATATATATATATATATATATATATATATATATATATATATATATATATATATATATATATATATATATATATACATATATATATATACATATAGGGAGAGAGAGAGAAAGAGAGAAAATGATGTTATAATATATTTTGGTGACTGGTGTCCGTAACATCCACCTATCCATTAAATCTTGCTTGTTTTTTCATGTTCTACTGAAAATGTTCTTGTCATAAACTAATTTGCTAAGTGTCACAACCATACTCTGTGAAAATACTGGGGTGAATTTAATAAAGCCTACACAGTCTTTTTTACTGTGAAGGCATCATGGCATGCTGCTTACACAAAAGTAAGCAGGTTTGCGATCCAGTACCCACTGCTGGGCAGAGCACATACAC
The DNA here is from genome assembly GCF_019279795.1 of Protopterus annectens. Lineage (NCBI taxonomy): Eukaryota > Metazoa > Chordata > Ceratodontiformes > Protopteridae > Protopterus > Protopterus annectens. The sequence continues at coordinate 1,779,103,010 of NC_056731.1, forward strand.
GCTCCAACATGGGAAGTTTTGTGGCATGCAAATCACCTCATAATTAGGTGAATCTCATGCTAATGAGGCAGGCAGAGTGATCCAACAAGGAAATAGGCAGCTCTATGGACCCTGTGTCAATGTCTGTAGTATACACGGAAACATTATGTGTACAGGAATGTAGACAGGCAAAAGAGGATTTAAAAATGTAGATAGATGGATAGAAATGGCATACCACCCACAGATATGAGTGAAAACATCCTCTGTGTGTCTCAAAAATGACAGAAAATATGTTAAAATATTTTTTTTAATAATCTGAGAGTTCTTGAGTGGCACATCACAGTGCACAAACATGCCTTAAAAAGAAATAAAAAACATGGAAATTAAATGAATATTATGAGAGAGAAACGTATTACAGACCCTGTGTGGAGTATCTACAATAGTGCATTGGCGCTGTTGCTAATGTGGTAGGGCTGGGAAGTGTATACTTTCCAGGTTATGAGCATGGATCCCTATGCAAAAGATGTGGAGTTACTGAATAGCATAATGGGGTAATTGAGTCTGCATATCCCCGTGTAGGCTGAGAACCATGTGATGTCCACACAGGAGGTAGCTGACATCAGGAGAGGGTGTGTCCAATAACTAGCTGATTGAAACTTAGCTGCGCCTGTTTGCACTGCGCACCGCCATGCTGAGTGTGGAAGTCTGGGGGGGGGTGCGCACTGACTTCTAAGCTTTGTTTACCTATGGGGTGCATGTTTCTGCATGTTTACGAGGCGCGCCAATGTGCTGAGTGTGGAAGTCTGGGGGTTGTGTCCATGGACTGCTAAGCATTGTTTACCTATAAAGCTCACTTTTGCACAATTTGCCGCATTGCTGAGAGTATCTAAAATGCAATGATGTATTAATTAGTTTTGACCCTTGTTTGACTTAAACTAGGGCCATTAAATGATGTTAATGATATACTAGGCAGGTACAATGCATCATAAGTAGCCAAGCACACATGCAACACCTACAGTAGAGCACATTAAAGTATGCATACACCCTACAATCTGATTTTTCCCCTATACTCTGTACCATTAGAGTAGAGACTTGGGAAGTTTAACTGAAAGAATGCTAGGGGCTACTGCAGGTCTGCTACATCTGTATGTGCTGGACGCTGACGTCACTGCTGCTGCTGCTGCTGCTGCTGACAATAGGCCTAGACAGAGAAGGAGAAACATGTTCAGGCCCAGGGTAACCTTCCAGGAGCTACATGAAGTGGAGATTGTAGAGTGCTACAGGGTGGACCAGGACATACTACAAAAACTCACTGAGCTCTGCCATCCTCAGCTCAGACCCAGAGCCAATACTGGGAACCCATCTCAGTGGAAGCAAAGGTATGTGTAGCCCTTAGGGTAATAGCCAGATTGACCTTCCAAAGACCAACTGGGGACATGATGCGGGTCTCAAAGGCATCAGTATCCAGGGAACTCCACCAGTTCTTGGATACCATGCTTCCACATGCCAGTGAGCACATTTAGTTTTCCCTCATCCGTGAGGCAAGTGCCAGCAATATGCAACACTTATACCATGTAGCACACTACCCTGAAGTACTGGGTATCATTGATTGCACTCACGTACACATCAAGGCACCACCCAGTGAGGAGGGTAGAATCTAAATCAACCACAAAGGGTACCACTCCATCAATTGCCAGGTCATGTGCAATGCCCAGGGCATTATCATGAATGTGTGTGCTGGCAGTCCTGGCAGTTATTATGACTCCCATATCTGGCATGCATCACAGCTGTACCAGATGTTTACTAGAGGGTTCATCCCACACGACCATTTACTGGGAGATGTGGGCTGTGCACTGGAACTATGGATGATGACACCCATCAGAAATGCATACAAACTCATGGAAGAATGCCATAATAAGGGAGACACACAAGCTAGGAACATCATAGAGCATGTTTTTGGGCTGCTGAAGTCACGGTTCCGGTGCCTTGATATATCTGGTAGAGCCCTGCTGTACTCTCCAGCCACATATGCAGATATGTTCACAGTATGTGCCGTGCTACACAATATGATCCTGCAGAAACAGCTGTAGCAGGATCAGGAAAGGGAAGGGATACAAAGCCCCCCACCAGTGCCTAGGTCAACAGTGCCACACTCACAGGAGGACTCAGAGGAGGACTCTCTTGATGATGTTCCTGTAGGCAGATGTAGGCATGCCCATTATGCCCTGGCATTGGCTAAGAGGCAACACATAGCACATTCACCGACAACCTAGGGCCCTAGGGAATGACACCTTACTCCTACTCACAACATCTATTAAAATAGCTAATGCCAGGCAACTCACACAACCTGTACCTACCCATGTATTGGCTGTGTACTGCTTGCATCACATAGAGTCAGCCCTGAACTACAAGTCTGTCAACTGCTGCATTTGCAAGGTAAGTCTCTAACATACACACTCATTGCAAGGATTACTATAATATGGTATTGTATGTATGGATCTGTTGCTGTTATGCAAGGAAATATAGTGGGTTATTTTAACATATGTAACATCCACATGGGACTACAGATACCTAGTCCAATAGTATGGCTTCCTTAATATTCACTAGGCCTCATGGATGGAATATTCACAACATCAGGCAAGGGAAATGTTAAACAGTGGGCTCACATGATCTTTGGACTACTTCCCCTATCCCCAACATAGCAGTATATCCATATAACTGCTTTGACAGAAAATCAGCTATGGTATATTAGTGGACCAGGCAATCTCAGGGCTATAACATAGGTATCGCTCACACATTGTATGTCTCTCTTCATGCAGGATATCAATGCACATATTTATGCTGCTGATTGTATGATGAATGACTCCTCTCTGACTGGCGACCTGTGTGGTTCATTGGACTAGGGAAGCTAGCATAGGTGATGGTGCTGATGGTTCTAATCTAGAATTACTCACATCTTTTGCATGTGATGTAGTACTATGTTGGTGTTTTCACAGACTGTCAAACCTTTCATCCTCTTAGGGCAAAAAATCTGGACAAAGTCAGAAAGATTGGGGGGGGGGGGCAAAAGGCCAAACATAGAGGCAGATTTTAAATATTGTTCCCATAAACCTAGACGGTTGCTGGAATTAAATGTGTTGCATTATTACATATTTTCTATAGGATATAAAGTCTGAAACACAAATGCTTGTCTGTATTTAGTATAATGTAATGGCATCTATATTCAATAATTCACCAAATGACCACAAATGTATGAGGAACAGACCAAACATATGAGGCAAAACTCTGGACATTCTGTGAAAATCAGGACATTTGAGAGGTATGGAGACTGTCAGTCTGTTGGTGGTGTAACATTACCAACCTCAGTCACATATTAAGTACAGCACACAGCTGGGGAATGGCATGGATATTTTGAGTGAAGTGCAGTACTGCAGAAACAGGGGCAGATGTTAATCTCTGCAACATACAAAATCCTGGACTGGAGTACAGGTATGTGTGGCCTGGAGTCACTTTATAAGTACTGACAGTCCCACTGGGCATGCCCAGATACTTAGTTAAAATGAGCACAATTCTGTTGACCCTTCATCAAAATGATCTGTTATGTATAAATGTCTATACATACAGACATATACATATACATATACATATCTGTCTGTCATTATCTCTCTCTGACATGGATAGCATATCTATCGCTATGTTGACAAAAAGGCAGGAGTTTGAGCTTGATGTGGCAGAATTAAAGATGTTAAGATTTGCACTGGGTGTGATGAGGGTGGACAGGATTAGGAATAAGTATATTAGAGGGTCAGCACAGGTTGGAGGATTTGGAGACAAAGCCACAGAGGCACGATTACATTGGTTTGGACATGTGCTGAGGAAGGATGCTGAGTATATTGGGAAAAAGATGCTAAGGATGAAGCTACCAGGTAACAGGAAAAGAGGAAGGCCTAAGATAAGGTTTATGGATGTGGTGAGAGAGGACATGCAGGTGGTTGGTGTGACAGAGCAAGATGCAGAGGACAGGAAGAAATGGAAACAGGTGATCTGCTGTGGCGACCCCTAACGGGAACAGCCGAAAGAAGATGATGATGATATATATATATATATATATATATATATATATATATATATATATATATATATATATATATATATATGTGTGTGTGTGTATATATATATAGCTATATATATTAAAATGATACATAGCCTCCCCCATATATCTGCATAACAGATATACATAGCATACACACACACAGTTACATTTATATATACATCCCTGTTATATGCAGAAATATGTGTGTAGATGTCTGCATTATTCAACTTACCCTAATAGTGGTGAGTAAATCTGCACTATCATACAGTCATACTATTGCTCAAAGGATCCAAACTAAGGGTGCAAAAGTACATAATCCACTTACATACAGTCCTTGTGCCTGCTGGATGCCACTATGTAGACAGACACAGGTGAGCAGGTGGTATAATGTATAATGTTGTCAATGCACGTATGGACAGGGCACATTGCCCCAGACCACAGGTTCGTTTGTGTAATGGCAACCAGCCACATATGGCCATACTGGTAACTGTACACATATAGCTAGGATAAAAACAGTTATCTCACTGCTAGAATACTAGATGCCAATAACAGTATGAAGCAATACCACTTTGTAGGCCAAAGATGCTGTTCTCCACAGCCTAGTTTGTGTAATGCACAAGTACTGTGCCTGTAATCACATATCAGCAGACTTAATATGTGGTACATAAGTACTGTGATCTGTACTGTAAAAGATTAGATAGGTAGGGGTTCTAATCTCACTCCAGCCTAGTGTGTGTGTGTGTGTGTGTGTGTGTGTGTGTGTGTGTGTGTGTGTGTGTGTGTGTGTATTCCCCTGCAAAAGAATGGACATGCCCTCATAGGCAATCCACCTGCAATTTTTATACACTTTGTGGGCCTGTAACTTGCTGCTGGCTTCCAAACTGCCCTCTTCTGCAAGGCCTGATGATGACAGCCACCTTAAGACTACCAGCTGATAGTGTAGTATCAGATGGAAGCCATGGGGCATGCAAAAAGTAGTGTGATCTATAGTGTATAAGACTAGACAGGTAGGGCCTCTAATCTCACTCCAGCCCACTTGGTGTGTGTGTATATATCCATATGGCATAACCTTGGTAACCTAGATATAGGTAGGGGTATGCAGTATTTGGTTTGCAGTGGGTGATGTGGGCCCCCAAAGGACTGACCACAACAAGGCCTATTTATGTCATCAAGCATAATATGTTTTAAACTGATAGTGTTAGCAGACATGTGGTGTGTTAAATGCAAAATGCACTGTAATCTGTAGTATGTACCATTACATAGGTAAGTGTTCACATCTACATACAGCTTCGGCATATCCTGTATGCAGTGATCAGAAGTGGTGCTAGCCTCACTGTAGCCATTTTTGTGTGTGAACTTGTTAGAGCATTGTGCATCATGTTATGGAACCATATGATGTTTGAAATGAATTAGAATAATGGCCATACAGCCCTCACAATTATAGATATCATCATACCCATAGTTACAGGATCAGCACATAGTGCCTCAGTCCAAGAGGGACACAAGCAGATGCCTTGTGTTTAAATGATGATCACCCAGGCAGTCAGACAGATGGCATGTGCTGAGGTGCACTGAGGTGCTCTGTTTCCCATTAGGCAGGGTTCTTTTTCAAGGGTGTGTTTCAGCCTGCGAGACAAATCTCTCCCACAAGCATGTAGTACTAACATCACATACTAGGCTAATTTCCTTAAAGTGAGTCATCCATCTACTATGCTATATATCCAATAAAACATCATACAACATAAGGTACACAAATGTATGTGGTGTACTCATGACAAATGCCAGCAAACAGTATCTGTCAGTAACCACTACAAGTGGCATGGTGAACCAACACTGCATTGCACAAGTACATGTTGACTAATATAGTCACCCTGTGCATCAGACACATAGCTTCATTTTCCTGCAACAATGCAGAGGATGACAGGGATGTGGCAAAGGTATCACTTGCACAGAGGGTTGTGTGGGGGTGCAGCAGGCCTAGGCTGGCCCAAACAGTAGACAGTATGTGTGTGAGTCAGGAGGGGAGTATGTAAGATGGACCACGGAGAGGTGTTGTGTGTGTCTTTAGGTGACCTGCATTTGACAGTGGTGTGTGTGTGCATGTACACAGTCAAGCTCAGTGCTAGCCCTACACGTGTCTATGTTGGACAGCTTTGTAGCATACATGGTAGAGTTGACAGTTCACTGTCTCCAGCCCCGAACATGGGAATTGGCTCTGCAAGGAGTTGCACCGACAGCTTCATGCCCAAGATCAGAAGCGGTGCTAATACCTGATGGTGACTGCTGTCTGCTGAGAACATGTCCCCCATGGGACCACCCAGGATCATGAGCCCATGGTTTGCCACATCATGATGTGGACAGCACACTCCCCTCTATAGAGTTAGATGTACCTGCCACTATGGGAGCATGAGTGTGCATGGCCACATGGACTCTCAGCAGATGGGATTGTTGAGCTATATCTACAGATCCAATGCTCAACTCCAACCACACATTTCAGCACAGACAATGTGCAGTCCAAGATAGACACTGTCTCAGTTCGCCGTCTGTCTGCTGCTTCAGTGAACCAGTCCAGGGTATCCTCAATACAGTGAAGACAGTCACGAATGTCAAACTGTACTGCACCCATAACCTTAAGAATACATCTAGTGTTCCATGCAGAATGTGCCTGTGCCTCCATGATGGCCCACAACATGCGCAGAATGACCCAAAATGTGACACCTGCAACAGGTTGGGGATGGACAGCAGGCCTCCTACAAACACCCCTGTCACTCTACCTGTGTGGGATCTTGCCAGCTCTCTGGCTATGGCCAGTGTGTACACTCACTGGAGCCATAGTTGCCACACTTTCCTGTTCAATGTCTCCGCCTCTGAATGTCCAATATCTGTGGCTTCCGGGAACGGGGTATGTGTGGGCATGCAGACTGTGTGTGGTGTCAATGGGGCAGAAGAGGGATGTCTACCTCTGGGGTAGATTCAGCCCCTGACATCTTCACCTGTGCCTCACTATGCTCATCATCATTATCAGAGTCCAAAGAGACACTGACAGGTTGTGTAGGAGACAGACACCAACCCCCACATGCACCTGTAATAAGAAAGAAAAAAGCAGCACATTAATACATGCACTATTGCATATGAAAAGCCTCCAGGACTCATGACAACAAAGACCCACAGCTAGATTAGTGGTCAAACAACTTTCTTTTCTGCTTTCACTCACAAAACACTTCCTCAGAACAAAATACAAATTCAACTCAGTACCTTTATAACAATCACTTGAAGTAAATCAAGTAAAACATGACCAGTGATATTTACCTTTTAATTAATCAGTATGATAAAGTACTTGAAAAAACAATACATAAAAACTCAATACAACTCTCTTAGTAAATATATGGAATTACACATTTAACTGCCTAATGTATTTACCTTCCGACCTGTTGTATTTTAAAAAACAATTTAGATTCCTTGCCTCATTTATACCAGGTGTCTTATCTGCTCTTAGCTGTAACTGTCAAAATTTATTTGTTTGTTAAACTACACTCCTTTCTAGAGACCTTTGGTACCTGTTCCAGACTGGAATTTGAAAACATCCTATGCTGTTTACGCACATAGTTATGTTTACATAGGGCATTATTCTGGCCCTTAACCATACTAGAATATAATTGTTCCTTAAAAAAATGAGTGCCATGCTTACCAGGAGAAGGACCATGGCCAAAACCCGAAGGACCTGTGAAAAGTTGATGGTGGGTAATGTCAGTACCACTGCATGTTGCAGCACAACAAGGTAATATGTGCATATATCTCACATTTACAATGCCTACTGTGTTACTTGTTGTATTGGTCAAATCTGATTATAAGTGTATAACTGAAGTTAAACCCCCCACCAGGAAGAAAGACCTGACACCCACATAAATGTATCTACAGCCTGACACACTGACCACTACAGTATTACAATGCTGATCACAGTAAGCTTACCTGCACACTCCTTAGCTGTGGAAACTGTGGCACCCACCTGCACAGTGTATGGTGTGATGGATGCCTGGGAGCTGCTCTGTGTGTCTAGGTATGCCAGAAATTCCTCAGTGGCTGACAGTGGTTGTTCCACTGCAGTCCCTCAACTGCTGACAGCATGATACCTGGCTAAATCTGCTGCCCTTTGTCTTGCAGCATTTATCATGTCAGTTGCTTGCTGTCAAACCTGCTCATATGTCCTGCCCTGCTGGCCCATGTCATTCACATCACAGACAAGGTCTTCCCACAATGCAGCTCACTGTTTCCTGCGTTTTCCTTCCCCTTGATAGTAGGATGTGATGTTGTTGCCTTAGTGCTTGCAGTATAATTTCATTCTCCACATCTGAGAAGGGTGCATGGCATCTATGGTTCATAATTCCAGAAAGATAATAAAAGGGGAACACATTACAGGATCACATATGTGGATGTACACTATGTACAGATACAGCAAGGCTAAAATGGCTAGCACTATCCATTTCTTGCTCACACATGTCATACTCTACAGTATGCAAACAAAGTGTGTGGATATAACTGAGACAGTAGCAATCGTCAGGTATTCCCGTATGTGCCATGACAACTGCAGCTGTATTACATACACCAAACACTCATGTCTACTGTGCTGTGTCTTCTATGGGCAATCCCTTGATAATATGGCATACAAACAATGCCACACGAATAGCAATGGGCTATTACAATCACTATAAAGGGACAGTCCAACGAGACCAGTGGGCCACAATGACAAAAGACAATGCACCCTTAATGTTTTGTATATCCTGTGTAGGTGTAATACAGCAAGAATTCACTGACATGTCATTATCACAGGTCTAAGACAGGCTTAGTGATGTAATCACTACTCTCCTTAAGTCTATTCACCCATCTGCAACCTGTTGTGCACAAAAATGTTTACATGCATGATGGAGTACAATACTCCTTGGTTGATATCTGGTGATAGTATAGTTGTCACAATGGCGTGCTTTGTATGCAGAAAATCTCATACAGAATGGTACCCCATAGCCAGCTGCTTGCCTTTTAAGCATTCTTCCCAGCTGCGGGTGATTACCTCCAAATCAATCTGTGGTCTTGAAATGCTAATTGCAGCCAAAACAGTTGATCTGCACTATCATCGGCCAATGACATGCAACCACTGGGGAATATATAAGGCCTTCGTGTAGATTAGGGACCCTTTCTGATATGTTGTGCTGGACATTACTGGGGTGAGGAGACTACATCATTGCAGAGAGTAGGTCTGCAGCAGACACCTTTATACAGAGATGGGTGTGCTACAGGGTACAGCTACTGCTTCAAGTTATAGACATAGGCAGAGAGTGTGAAGACTTTGGAGGACAGAAAGCTGTAGAAGTAAGTGTTTGAGCTGTATTAGCCTTGTTGTAGAGCCAGGCCCAGAGTGAGAGTACCCTTTACACTCCAATGAAGGCATGTGTTTAAGTATGTTAGGCAACAGTATCAATAACAGAGTACTAGGCAACATATTTGGTGTGTTCTTGAGCAAGATGGGGTATATATATATATATATATATATATATATATATATATATATATATATATATATATATATATATATATATGGATCTAGTACTTATGCTCAAATGCAAATATCACTGAATGGCTATTAGCTGAACACAAACCACCGAATACATAGTAACACCAAAACACATTAGATCGACTCATAAATCACCGGAAAAAAAAACAGCAAAATGGCAGATAAGTGCAGCAAAACCCAAATTAATCCTGTACCACAATTACAAAACACACATCCTGATATGCAAACTTCAACACATGTGCTCAAAAACAAGTAAGAAACATAGACTGTAGTGTACAAAATCTATTTTCATGTGTTATAATTTGACAATGAAGTGTAAGTAGACTCCCGGTCATATCTGCAAGAGATTTGCAATAGCCTGAACATAGTTGACAGGAGTGTACTCATCTCTATTTCTAAATATAACCTGAAACTGCTCTTGGCGACATATCAGACTTCTTTTCTTTGGAGTAGGCAGGCATGCAGCAGACATCCTGCAATGTATTTTATCCACCCTATTCTGTTCCTGGCTTACAGCCTGTAAAATATACGTCAAATAGATGTTTCCCAGCTAAACAACGCAGCCTCCTGTGCCATGCTTCAACAGCGTTCTGTTTTCTGGGCAAGTTTAAATCATTCAACACACTGATATTCCAGAAGTACACAGGAAATAGTGGAAGGAATCGGATACTAGTAGTAGACCTAGTTTTAAGGCATCTCGGCTTCCCTATCAAATACCACTCCTCAAAGTACTTTAACAGTGGCTTGCCACCTACAGGGAATCGCTCTTTTAACCCAGTGAATGTTTCCATTACTTTGTCCTATAGTAGGAACGCTAAGGCTGCCAACTGCTTCACAGATTGTTGAAAGTGAATGTTTGAATTATACAGGGAAGCAAGCCCTAGACCCTGAATCCTTCGCCAAATATTTCTTCCGAAATGGAAGAAACAACCTTTACAGACCACTCCACTTATACTGTGGTTCACTCTCTGAATGGCTGCAGGCTCAAAGTCACACAATACAAATGAGATCTGCACATTTAATTTCTGGTCAATAAAGAACTCAAAAATACATCTCCACATTAAATTATATGCATGTAATGACTTTTTATTCATCAAGCAATACATCAGGGCTACAATCTTACTATAAGCACCGTATTTTACAACACTGTGAATAGAGTATAATTGACAACATTCTAAGTCTCTTTTAAAGTATGTGCCGTCCATTAACCATATTTTGGTAACCGTCATATCATGCAAATTTGTGTCTGTTGTCAGTACTAGCATTGGTTACATCTTCACAGGACTGTTTAAGAAATACTCCATTCTTGAGTGGAAATTAGGTCACATCGAAGTGAAATAGATCTATTTGACCACATTGTAAAGCAGTTCTTCCCTTATAATAAACCCGCTTAACACTTTGCAGCATAGATCGTCTGTTTAGCAAATAGGGTGCATATTCCAGGGAAGTGCACTACAACATTATCCACAATTACAAATGGTGCATCTCTAGAAAGTGCAGCCCTCGGCTATAATTCCTCCATAATACAGTATTTCTCCACTTCTTGTGGTTCACCTGTGTGACAGTGATGAACAGACTTCACAAGCTCCTCACCACAGGTTACAGAAATTGTAATAGCTCTACCTTAGCATTTACCTGTAATCTTGTACTTGCAATTCCAATATTTCCACGTTTTGTTTTTTTTTCTCTAACTGGTAGACATATCCATCTAATATCAATATTTCTCCACCTCGTTGAGACATTTCAGTTTTATAGACTTGACCCAGTACACCGGGCGCTAACCTACACATATGTCTTTTCAGTATGTTAGTACTACTTAATTTCCAATTGTTTAACATTTATAGGGGGAATGGCAATCAAAGACAGGATAACCACTTGATTGCAATTTACTCATTTTGGTGATTTGTGAGTCAATCTAATGTATTTTCGTGTTAGTATGCATTCGGTGGTTTGTATTCAGTTAATAGCCGTTCGGTGATATTTGCATTCAAGCATAAGTACTAGATACACACATATATATATATATATATATATATATATATATATATATATATATATATATATATATACATATATATATATATATATATATATATATATATATATATATATATATATATGTGTGTGTGTGTGTGTGTGTGTGTGTGTGTGTTTGAATATGTCCACCATTTGGTCATCTGCCAGGCCATGTATTACAGTCTGGTAGCAATTTGCAGTGTGTATGAGGACAGTCCTTGTTATAAGCAGGGACTTCAAATGTGTATGTTCATTGTTCAGCTGTGGTAGTCTGCACTGTGACTCTGAAAGGATTGTGTGGTGCACTCTGATATTAGTGGCCCTCATTTTCAGTACCTGAGTTGACCTTCTCTGTGAATGCATATTACTGCATAATGTGACAATTTATGCACATATACATTTGGTATAGGGATACGTGAATTGTGTTCTTACCTGCAGGCCTGTGACTTCCATCAGTTAAAAGCAGTCAATTCATTTGACATGCATTGTGTGGATAAAGAGTGCATGACTCTGTCATTAATTGCTGGCTTCACAATACTGAAATTACAGTGCTGCACACCACTGGATTTGAACCCAGGATTGTGTGTGGCAAAAATGTACTGTTTTTGAGGCATTTAACAGACTGTGCTACTGAGTCACTTCTGCAGCATGTGTATTTTCAAGACATATGTGCACACTTACAGGTTGTGACAATCAAGTTCTACATCCCTCAGTATGTGCAAAGCTTTATATGGATGTATTCCTGCATCAGGGTCTCAGTTGCACATGTATTTTGACATTAAGGCCTTAGCAGGTATCTTTCTACATGTTGCTGATAAAAGGCACATGTACCTGCTATCAGACTCCTCACTTAAATCGATTATTATGTCTTTGGCTTTGTGGTGGTGTACTATTGCACAAGAGGCCCAGGAACACTCCCATGTTTTCCATTAAGTTTTATTCAGGTTTGTGTGTTGTGGTGCACCGCAAAGCTATGCTGAACTCTGCTTAATGACTGTAACTGGCAATTACTATGTTTTTTTTTAAAGCACCTATTTTAAGTTAGAGGTGTATGGTGTGGCAGGTTAATGCACTAATCTGCAGGTGCAATAGTATTGAATTCAAAACATGGGACAGGTGTTTATTTTGTAAATGTGTAATAAAATTTTAAGGACACATATAATCAATATAGCTCTATTTAGCTAACCTTAGTGAAGCTGGGCAACATGGCATGCCATGCAGCATTGCACTAAAAAAATATAAAGAAAAGAAAAATGGGGAGATAGGAAAGTGTTGAAAATGGGGTGCAAGCAGGGGGAAAACATAGTGGAAGGCAGATAGGGATGTTGTAAGGGTGTAGGAAAGAACCATAGCTATCCATTTCTTGTATAGCAATAACTGTGCACTTTGACAGAATATGTACACGGATTTGAACTCTCACCCACAGAGAGAGGGGTGCGGACAGCATAACTGCATTGTCAAGCCAATGTGACCAAATTACTTGTATCCAGTGGACATGTGGGTGAAATGGAGAGCTATGTATGGGGAAATTTTTTGGAGGGGGGACAGGTGCCTTTTTTTAAGGTGTGAATGGAATGTTGGGGAAGGAAGATAGGTATATATGGGGGAGGTAAATTGGGTAGGTGAGAATGCATTTGCAGACAGACAAGACAGCAGACAGGGGTGGTGTATGACACATGAGGGGGGTGAACACCTTGAAGAGGGAGGGTATTGCGGACTCCAAGTCCCATGTGTCTCCAGATGGCAAAAGAATGACTCCCATCGCCACCCATGGGACTGTCAGCACTGCCTCTTTTCTGCCCCAAGGGTGGCAGTGCTGGAGGCTGGGCACTGGGATGAGGCTGCCTCACCAGGTTGACCAGCATACCCTCAATCTGGTGCAGTTGGCAGTCAAATGCATGGTAGACTATTCTGCACACCAAGACTGGTAGCTCATCCCAGGGGAAAACACCCCACCACCACCGCACCCAAACACAAAGGGGGGGATGGGCCTGTCCCATGGGGTGGTACTACCCAATGCCGCAGGTAGTGCAGGGGCACTACCAGCGGCATTGGGTAGTACCAATGCTGCAGGTAGTGCAGGGGCAGCAGAGGGGGCACCACTGGTCTGGGTCCTAGACATATTGGGATCCAGTGCTACTGCCAGCTGAGGCAAGGTAGGGGGATCAGCCAGAAGCCGCCTACCTTGATGTGCTATTGTGATAGAGGTATAGCAATACATTAAGGTTAGTAATAACCAAACCATTGTTAGCATTAACAGAATGGAACATCATTTTGATTCATACAAATACATATTAATGTATAGTATGCGTAACACAAAAGTAAATAACATAACAGTCAGTATGGTAACAGCATGCCAGTAGGAAGTAAGCCATAAGTGTAACACAATAGTTTAACAAAGTATGTTAATAGTGAATAATAATAACACATAACAATATCAGTTCACATTTTGCAAAAATATAGTTAGTTTAACAACATATGTTAATATTAAATCATAATAAGAAATAACAATAATGAATAAATGAAGATAAGGGGTGGGGAGAGAGAGAAAAACATTCCATTAATGGCATTGCAGATTATATTTGTGAAAACACTGATAATAAATACTCTGCAGGTGTATCTTGTCAATTTTGGTACAGTGACTACAATTCTGCTATAGCTGATGTAGCATGTACATACCTCTCAAGCTGTTAGCATGGGTCAGTATGGACCAGGCAATGACAAATGCAGGTGCTCAACTACAGAGAACAGTTTCACATAATGTGGACTTGTATAACTACCAAGATGTTCTGTAAGCTGATTTGGTAATACATTGCATTCCAGTAGTCTTTTTCTGGTAATGCTGTTACAGACAGATTAGGCCATTTTAATTACATTACAAGAAATTGTGACTCTTGAGAGGCATGTTTGTGTATACTACATAAACTAGACAGCCATCAAGGCTTAGTTGGGAGTCATGGGGATAAAACCCAAAAGCTGTGACTGCAGGGGACATCTGCAAATAATGTAATAATTGACTGTAGCACTTAGACATGCAAGCAATGCAGTCATACTTTGAATAAACAGATGTATTTATGAATCAAGAATGCTGATGAACAAAAATTCTGTGAAATCTAAACACAATATCTGCTCATAATATTGGCTACCTCACTCATATACCTTTTGTTCCTGAGGAGAGAGAAAATGTGAACATTACATGACTGATACTGAAAATTTAGTGCTACACACCACTGGATTTGAACCCAGTAGTGTGTGTGGAAAAATGTGCTGTGCATATGGAATTTAACAGACTGAACTACTGAGTCACTGCTGATTACTGAGTGACTGATACTGGCCTAGAGATAACCTGGATCCATACTACGAGCTGAGCAATATAAGTTACCGGACATTCTTCTTGCATTCTAGAAATATTACAGTGTAATAATTGACTGCAGTGACTGTAGAACACACATGCATGGAATATAACCATACTACATATATTAATACAGCTTTATTTTAGAATCAGCAATGCTGGTGAACACTTTTTATTGGTATTGGTTTGAAATATCTGTGAAGTTCACACACAATATCTGCCCATGGAGTGGTCTACCTCATCCATATACTTTTATTACCTGAAGTAGGAAGAAGAGAAAGCATTGTGTGACCAATACTGGCTTGGAGACAGCCTTGGACAGTACTATGAGTTAAGCAATACAGTTTGCAGGCCATTAGTTTTGCATTGTACAGCTATTACAGTGTTATACGTGACTGCAGCAACCTTACCATAGACAATCAATGCATACAGCTCTACCGTAATGGTTATGTGTTAAATAAAATCAAGAGATCAATACACAGGAGGTTCAGGTTCAAATGTTTACTAGTGTACACCAGGAGGAAAAAAACGTACAAGTACAGAATTTTGTCTGACATGAAACAGGAAGTACACAATTTTTATAGTTTCTTACATTCAAGTTGTGCCCACCTTACTGATGTGGTCAGTCACAGGGCATCTACATCACTTTAGCTTACAGTATTCTATTCATAAAATAATGCTGATGCTGTATATTTAAAAAAAGTTTTCCTCTGGTAACAATACGGCCTTGCTCACCACCTGGTCAGACATAATGTCTTTCTGTAAAGTTACTTTTTCAAGGTTCCAGGCTGGTTCGAATACAATAGCAGATTCAGTCTTGTAATACACTTCTTTGTTTCCCTGTAACACTTTCCCAACAGCTGCGTGTTATCTAGTAATACATACACAAGACCAATCATCCCAGCAGGAAAGAGCAGAAGATTTTCATTATTTCACATATTTAATTTCCTGACTCAGCAGATAATCATTTGTGAAAAGCATAAACATTAAAACTTGCTTGAGCTAGCAGCTGCCAGGGTCAGAGGCCAACTTGCAACAAGGCACTGCAGTTTCAAAAACTTCTTGCAATTACACATGAATTCATCTCTTGGTTATATCATTAATAGAATAAAATGCATTACATACTACTTTGCTTTTAAAACTAGCACTTCACATATATTCAAATACATATTTCTCTAACATTATGACAATACAATCCTGCTGTACACCATTTTTCTTACTGTTATTGGTATTGTTTATTGTTTACTGCACTACAGTTGTTATTTTTCATTTATTGCACTACAGGTCTAATTGCCCATTTATTGCACTACAGCTGTATGTGCCCATCTATTGCATTACAGTTTATCTTGTGTATACTTTATTGCAGTAAATGCTTTACTCGTTCTAGCTTATTGCACTACAGTTAGCATAATACATCCGTACCTACCAGGCGCCTGACATGGAAGTCAACATTGCTAGCCCTCTCAGCTGCAGCTGTTGGGAAAGAAGTACATCATTATGCATACCAATTTTGCAGACACTCAGCCTGCATATTGGTAAAACAAAGGAAAAATTGTGGGCATTCCCTTTTCTAGCTTCTTGGACCCAGGTGTCTCAGTTGTTCAAGGTTCCTCTCTTTCTCCTCTTCAGGTCATTATAATGGTGACAACACTGCTCACGTGTGTGGGGGATACCAGTAACACTGGTAAGTTTCCTGGCCAATTGGTCCCAGGCCTCTGCCTTACACTCGAAGCCCTGGAAACCAGCCTGCAGAAGCCTAGGTTCATGTTTTTTTACCAGGAGCCCAACCATGACCCTGGGCTCCTAAGTTCCCCACTTCTGTGCCCAAAAGCATGTACCTTCACCAGAACTAGCTGCCATATCAACAGTCGATTTAACTCCAATGAATGGTGCAGAATTCCCACCTATTGAACTTAATATAGGGTGTTTTCTCACCCTTACAGACATTAAGCAACATTCAAAAATGTGTTGTGTCACTTAGCAGCATGCAAACCAGCTAAGCAGAGCTGAGCAGCATGAAAACTTGCACAACCATAGTTTTAGTGAAGGTTAGCACCACGCAAACATTGGTACCCATTAACATTTTTATGCAGTGCTTATCATGGTTGAGCAAAGCTTAGCAAGGTGCAGCAGTGCCATATTTCACAATTTTATTATTAAATTAAACAAAAATTGTACATTAAATTACAAACATGTTCGGCCTGCTGTAGACTCAAACTCAGACTCTACTACGCATAAGGCCATAACTCTACCCATTTAGCTACTTGGATATTATGAAAACTGGTATACCTTCACGTATACAACTGTTACCTGTTAGCATTGCTGAGCAATGCACTGCATCGTGCAAACATGAATAAACAAACCTATAAAGAAATGCTTAATTATATCCAGTTTCTATTTTTATATGTCTGCCAGGTGTCGGCAATGTATGTATAAGTAGTGTTTGGCTCTACGGCGCACAAACAGTAATCACAAAGAAAAAAAATTACAATGGAAAAATAAAATAATTAATTATGATAATTGATTATAGCTGTTTTCTATTTTTACATGTGTAACAGGTATCAGCTATTTATATGTGAGCATGATTTGTTATTGCTGCGCTCCATGCCATGGTGCACAAACATGCAGAAAATAATAAAAATAAATAAATTAATAAAACCATATAAGTTATATATTACACATTTAACACAGTTCACTTAATTTCAACAGTAGTGGGGTGCATTACAGGGAGTCGCACCCTGTACATACATCTGACCAAGCATCGGCAACCACTGGTAGCCTAAACACATCTACTTACACTGATTCAATATCCCTATTCCTATGCTCTTCCTCAGCAATGCACCATCATTAATATGCATGGTGCACTGCAGAGGGAGAAGTGTGGATTTATACACAGACACATTAAAGCCTACACAGAGATTATTAAATCTTGGGGACTGTCTAAAATTACTGCATTTCTACTTTCCACACCAGTATGACCATGTGATATCTAACCACATGGTATATCTAATGATATAGTTCTTCCTTTGTAGGCCTGAGAACTGTAACAGCCTGTCCTGTTATATGGCTTAATATGTCTACTATATACCAGTCAAGTATTGACATTTTAGGAATACATTTGAACTCCATCTGATTTTGTTTTGAAATCTTCTGCAATTTAACCTGGAAAATTTTATGACAGCATTATTTTTGTAACTTGTAGCCTTTTTCCTCTTTTAGGCGTGAATGCTAATAGTGTCTACATCTCTCAAGAACTGCTTCTTGGGTCTTTACACAGAAAGCAATGCACTTCAAGATCCTTTCTACATTTAATTATTCTTCTTGCCACATTAGTAAAATGTCTTTTTGCTGTCCATAATGTTTATTCACAAGTTTCTTTAGTATGCTTTAGAAGGGTGCATTTTTCTGTTTAATCCAGACTTCTGTTAATGTGTTTCAGTGAAATAAAATTAGACCATAATCACCCCTTTTGTTCACATCTTTGAATACTCATGACTGCATATTTATTTATTTTCTTGCTTGATTTGAATCATGATCTCAAGCTTGAGGAAAGAAAAAAAAAACATTTTCAATTAAGGTCTAAGGGGAAAAGTTCTACAACATCAGTTACATTAGAAATGACCCAATTAGCATTTATTGTAAAATAGTTTTAGTAGTAAATACACAGAGGCATATTTTAGTTAGTTAGTTTACTGGGTGAATATGCTTAATTCAAATGAAATTAAAACTAATAATGCTTTTATACTGCATGTGAAGATAGGTGAAGGCTGCCAGCCTAGCCAGATAGACTTTTGTAGATAATTCTGTCATTTGTAAATATTAATGTAAGCCACAGGTTTGTTCTCTTAAATGTTACAAAAGACTGCATTGGATATTGAACTGCAAAAATGTAACAGTGCACACTGCTGTAAGAAATCTAAGTCAAGCATTTTATGGCTGTCTTTGTTGTCAAAATTCGGATGAAGGAATTCTGCCTATTGTTTTGAGGCCAGAGTTAATGGATAGAATTTGCATGTATAATTTATTTTATTGCTCGGGTTGCTGACCAACTGCAAGATCAAAAGGGCTATTAACTTCTGAGAGTCTGTTAGCCTGGGAACCAAAAAGAAATGATGTAATCTTAAATGAATCAGTGGTACTGTGTTATCAATTTAAGGAGAGAAAGAATGAGAGCATTGGAGCATTTGTCTTGAGAACATCCAACATCACCAGCACTCCCTGTATCTATATGCAAGTAGGATTTTAGAACTGTGTTTTCTCTTCAAAATAGCTAGAAAATAAGAAGATTAGACTAGTTTGTTTTTCTGTGATGTCAGAACTTTTCTACTGGATTATTTTAATTATTTCTCTGTGATCTCTGAACTCTTGACTAGCACTGTGTAGTATAATGTATTGTCTTGTATTTTTATTATTTATTATTAAATATTTTAAACCTTTCAACTGTGGCTGTTTTGTGTAGAGATAATTTAAGCTCTAGAGTACATTGCATATATATAGTGATACTGTACCAAGTCACTCCAAATAAGCTTTGCTGTTCAATCACACTTACCATTTGGATAATAATTTTGCACAGTAATAACTGGATACCCTTTAATAAGGGCCTTTGAGTAGCTGATAAATATTAGATGGGTGGTGGCAGTGATTTCTACTATATAGCCTGGGTAAAAGAGGCACAGCTGGAGAACCTGTGCCAGCCTTCCCCAGGAGTGTCTTTGTGGTTGTATATAACTCTTATCTCAAAGTGTGTGTGTGCATCTGTCAGCTACTTGGACTGGGACACAAAGCACTGGTTGGGACAGAGAGGGTGCCGGAGGTTTTAGCTTGCCCACTAAGCTGAGATCTGGACCCTATAGCTGTTCCAGTGGGGAGTCTTATTGGGGACCTGGAGAAAAAGGGAGAAACCAGCTCCAGACTGACTGCGATCTCTGTGTGCTCTTATGGGAAATTGTACTTTACTGTGTGTGTACTTGTTATTCTTTCCCTATATGGACGTCCCTCACTGGTGTTAGTGGTGAGGATTGAGGCTCCTTGATTACTAGGCTATTGCACGAGTGTCACACTGCATTTCAGTTGTACAGAAGGACACAACTTTGTATGATAAAATTAATATTCAGACTGTCAAGACAGTAATTATTACTTACGCCTGGAAATATCTTTCTTTGTTTCTTTCTTTATGTCTTTCTTTCATTCTTCTAACAAGCATAGTCTTCTGTAGCTGTTTTACAATGATCAGTCACATTCCTTCATACTTCAAAGAATGTGTTACATTATTGTTACATACCTTCATACTTCATAGAATACATTACATTATTGTTACATACCTTCATACTTCATAGAATGTGTTACATTATCATTACATACCTTCATATTTCATAGAACGCGTCACATTATTGTTACATTCGTTCATACTTCAAAGAATGCATTACATTATCATTACATACATTCATACTTCATAGAATGCGTTACTTTATTGTTACATTCCTTCATACTTCAAAGAATGCATTACATTATTGTTACATACCTTCATACTTCATAGAACTGGTTACATTATTGTTACATACCTTCATACTTCATAGAATACATTACATTATCATTACATACCTTCATACTTCACAGAACGAGTTACATTATTGTTACATACCTTCATACTTCACAGAATGCATTACATTATTGTTACATACCTTCATACTTCACAGAATGCATTACATTATTGTTACATACCTTCATACTTCATAGAACTGGTTACATTATTGTTACATACTTTCATACTTCATAGACTACATTATTTTATCATTACATACCTTCATACTTCACAGAACGAGTTACATTATTGTTACATACCTTCATACTTCACAGAATGAGTTACATTATTGTCACATACCTTCGGACTTCATAGAATGTGTTACATTGTTACATACCTTCATACTTCATAGAATGCGTTACCTTATTGTTACATTCCTTCATACTTCAAAGGATGCATTACATTATCGTTACATACATTCATACTTCATAGAATGTGTACATTATTGTTACATACCTTCATACTTCACAGAATGAGTTACATTATTGTTACATACCTTCATACTTCATAGAATGCATTATATTATTGTCACATACCTTCGTACTTCATAGAACGTGTTACATTGTTGTTACATACCTTCATACTTCAAAGAATGCATTACATTATTGTTACATTATGTCATACTTCAAAGAATGCATTACATTATCGTTACATACATTCATACTTCATAGAACGCATTACATTATTGTTACATTCCTTCATACTTCACAGAATGCATTACATTATTGTTACATACCTTCATACTTCATAGAACTGGTTACATTATTGTTACATACCTTCATACTTCATAGAATACATTACGTTATCATTACATACCTTCATACTTCACAGAACGAGTTACATTATTGTTACATACCATCATACTTCATAGACTACATTACATTATCGTTAACATTATTCCCATCTTTTTCGCTACCTTGTTTAAACCTCCCTAGGTATGTGTGAGTATGAAGTACTTCTATATGCGGTTTCCTTAGGTAAATGATATATAAGTGGATAGTCTGTCGGTGGTAAATGCATTTACTCAGTTCAGTTTATATTAGTGGTACTCAGAAAGACCCAAAAATATACTTTGTATGAAAATTTTAGGAAGCTTAAAGAGCCTGTATTCTTCAACTCTTTGCCTTTCCAGCTCATGCATAGGCATTTTCCTGTTTTATATGTATAATAAATCCCCATTTTGCTGAGCATCAAGCTAGATGGCAAAAATATTTTCAAGATTGTGCAAGTTTTGGTCTAAGTGTTGTTTTTCACACCAGCCTCTGTAGCAATTGCCATTTAGCCAGGATAGAGAACTATATCTCAAAATTCTATTTGCCAGTTTCCATGTTTAGGTACCTACAATACTGATGAGTAGATGGTATCAGAAAATAAAAATAAATAAATATAGTTTTCCTGTGGTCACAAATCACTGCCACTATTTTTTACAGAAAGTTTTGCTTCTTGCATACCTACATTTAAAATAACAATCCCTGAAGTTACTGAATGTTGGAATAAGTTACATTTCCAACTGTAGTAACCTTGGTCAACAATCTTGAGCTGTAGCATAAGAGGTAGATTTTTCTACTGCTCTCAGTGAGTCAGAAAATATATTTACAAGGTGGGTATTAAGAACAGAAATACTGTTTATTGATTAAATTAAGAAGCAAGCACCTGATATGATCTGCAAGTTTTCACGAACCTAGTATGTTCCCTGGTATTGTTTACTGACATAGTATTTCTTTATAGCTTCTCAATGGCCAGCAACTGTCTGCAGGACAATGGCCAAGCACTTGTTTATTGCTGAATAAGTGTTCAGTCCTAATATTTAGGTCAACAGCTACATGTGGAAAACAGAAGACAGGCATGCCACTTGACTAGAATTTGTTTTGAGGTGTGAAAGTGTGTGTGTGTGTGTGTGTGTGTGTGTGTGTGTGTGTGTGTGTGTGTGTGTGTGTGTGCTGTGAGGGTTGATCAGATAGATGCATTTCTTTTGATATATTACCTTTGGATATGTTTTTCTAACAATGTCATTTGGATCCCCTCCCATTGAGGTTTTTATTTATATGATAGTGCAATATCTAATGCCAGGCTTCAAGCTAACTTAACATCGACAACTACCATGGCTGGATCCACTTTGACTGAATCCAAGACTTTATATAACTTTTTATATATGTCAGATTAAGATCCTTTGTTAAAAACCCTAAAGCAATGGTTCTGAGGGTGTTTGGTCTCCCCTGCCTATGCTATATTTTCCTCATTTTTGTGTTCTTTTGGCCTACCTTCCCTAGAGTCTGACTCTTATATACCTCAGTCAGCTAGCAGAAGATGTTGTTCAGATATGATATCCCCTGCCCCATTATAATCAGTGGTTTTCTCTAATCCATATGGAAGAAGATGAAAATCACTTTATGACTTATAAAGTTTCTAAACTTGTGATATAGTCTTGTTCATATTCCATTATGTAAGTATTATCAGTAAGTAATGATTCATTCTTTGTAGATCTAAAAACAGCCTTTGAGATCTTAAATCATCCACATACCCTCCAAAAACTCAGAAACCTAAGCTTCAGCCCTAATTTTGTCATTTTGTTCAGTAGTTACCCCCCATAAAGAGCATTCTATATCTAAAATGGATTCATATCTCAGAGCAAGGTAGGTTTTGTAACAAAGGTTTGCATTTGATAAGTCCTTAGCTCTTTAGCTCTTTGTTTATCAATTACATCACCAGCTTCATATCCTCCATCTCTAGTTTCTCTATATGTAGATAACATCTTTTTTTTTTTTTTGCAGATCAGATCTATCACCACCCATCAAAGAGAAACAACGGCAGACTGACATTAAAATGTTCTATCAAAGGGTTACAGCAAACAAACTTAACATTAGCATTTCTAAAATTGTCACAATGACATGTCCCAAAGTTAGGGATGAATAATTCCCTAAATATATGTGATCTTGAAAATAACAGTATTGAGAAAATACCACACTATAAATATTTAGGATTAATACTAGATCTCCTTTTAGTAATTCCAACTGTTATAGTATTCTGGTTGTTTTGTGGTTCTTTCCATATACTGGATTTGCATTTACTAAGCAGAACTTGCAAGTGTTGTATTGTTTGTCAGGCTCCTTTGGCTTTGCATTTATTATTTCTAGTCTTTGGTACTTGTGACTCTTTTTTCATCCAAGCTGTGCCTGCCACTGGCCATTCTTGATCAGTGCACTACTACAGTAAACAGTTTTAACTAACTAACTAACTAACTAACTAACTAACTAACTAACTAACTAACTAACTAATAAACTAACTAAACCAAATTATTCACAGTATATAACAAACACGGTGACCTTTCAACTTAAAACATATTACACTATCTCCAGTTGTCTTACCACTTCCTCCAGTTAAGAAGGTCCCTAGTGTAAATGCCTGTATTCCCAGTTTAGAATATATCCTCCTCATCTTAACTTGAATTCAAGTCAAAACACAAAAGTCAGTAAAGTAACAATAACATTTGTAATGGGATCAATCTAATCTCTCTGCAAATGGGGTCCAATGGTCTCATTTCTTTCAAGCAGTGCCATATTTGGATGCAATTGGCTTACAATGGTTAAGGGGTATGTTCTCCAGAGATTTTCACAGAGCACCTGTTTATGTGGAGACTTGGTACAACCATATGTTGCACTAGCCATAATTCACAGCTATTTTCTTTTTACTATTTAGCCTCCTTTCCCAAAGCCATGACTGTGGGATTAATGTCCACTTGTTCATCACCAGATCTGCTATGTTGTCCACCCAAATATCTTGCACATATTTGTGCTCCCAAAATTTATGAATTGAATTGACACAGTTCATGCAGATAAATAATCTCTTGCAGTCTTGCTCTTTACTTTTCAGTGGTGTCCAGTATCTGTCATAAATTAATTATAACTGGTGCTTCAATAGTCTTGGCGATTGGCACAGAAGATATTGCTTAACTGTAACTGTAGATTTATATGGCAGCATTGCCCTCTATACTTTTCTAGGTGTTCTCATAACAGAAGTTTGGGTTGAGTTAACTAGTCTGTGGTGCATTAGTACATAAAACTAAATATCTAATTTCAAAGATATTGTTTCTGCCAAAGAGAACTTCTTTGATAAATGTCTTCTGGATCTGACTCAAAATATATCTCCATGGTGATATCAAAACTGTGTCGCAGCTGTAGAAATTTTCATCATTTGGATAACTACAACTTGTAATGCAGATTCAAGTGGAAAAAAGTGGCAAAAACTGTTTTGCCTTGGATAAAGAACACATTTGTGACGCATACTAAATGCCTGTACTTCTGCAGAAGTCCCACCATAATGGTTCATTTTCCAATACAATGTTGAGTGCTAACTTGTAGAGCTGCCATTGGTACTTCCTTCTGTTTCCAATTTTTAGATTTGTGTGCCCGCTAAAGGAGACATTCCATCCTGCAGGATTTTCTGTGCCAGCTTGTTTTCTGAAATGAGCAAGTGCTTTCATTCTGAAAAGAAGATGGGACTAGATTTCTTGTACCAGCAAATTTCTGTATCAGAAGTTCCCCTATCAACACAATCTCCATATTAGCCCACATTGACTGACATTTTTCAATTAACATGAAAGAATGTTGTAAGGTATAAGCCAGGATAAATACTTATATTAAACAACATAATTTCTCATTCTTTAATGGAAGTTAAAATTCACTGCATCTAGAATTTTTCATCCTACCCAGACAACCTTCAGTGCAAGCTTTTCCTTAGCTCTCTTCAGTTATGTTTTTGTGAAGGTGGTGCCAGAAAAAACAATATACAGTTGAGTAGATCAACATTCACCCTAACATTGGTAGTTTTAGCTTATTCCATGCATGCATGCATGTAGTGTGATATATGGGCTGTATCTAATCCCTTAAAAACATATGGCCAACATTTCTGGGGCCATAAAGTTTTACCAAATACCTAAATATTTAGAGAGTTTCTTGAATATCAAAAAGGATGAAAACATTGTTTAAAAATGGTCAACAAATCTGACAGTACAGAAGATTAAAGCTATTGATGAACTGCTTCCTGTGGTCCACAGTTTGTTTATATCAGCCTCTGTTTGCCTACTGTGTGACCTTTAGCAAGTCACTTAACAAGATAGTGCTTTGTGACATTGGGCTAAGCTATCAGTGGTCTTCTAGACTGCAAGTATAGTACCTACTTATGAACCTGTAGGGGACATCAGTAGTATATCTCTTTTCTGATGGCTTGCCTTTAAATCTGAAACTTCCTGAAATATCTTTAGCAGCTTTTTTAAACAGTGGTATGTCATGAAAGGATATCTTAGAAGGAATAAGGTAGTCTTCTGCAAATAAATGGATTCTGACCTCTGCACTCATAAAACATGATCATATTACTTCTTTTTGACTAACTTGTTCTGCTATTGGCTTAATAGGTAAAAGGAGAATTAAAACAGACAAGAGGCACCCCTGCCTTGCTCCTCTTGAAAGAGAAAAGGATACATAAAATATTGTGTCTGATAAGACCCTGGCATAATGATTGGAGTACAAGGCTGTGGCTGGCTTAATGAATTCAGTGAAAACTCCAAAGGGTTGGAATACAGGGCTGTAACCGCCTTAATGAATTCTGTTGTAACTCCCAAGGACTGTAATACAGGGCTGTAAATGACTTAAGAAATTCTGTTGGAACTCCAAAGGACTGGACTACAGGGCTATAACTGATTTAATCAATTCTGCTGGAACTTTAAAGGTTGGAATAGAGGGCTGTAACTGACAATTAATTTTATTGGAACTCCAGACTTATCTAAGCTTGACCAAAGAAATGGCCTCCCTATTGGATCAAAGGCCTTTCAAAGTTAGCTAATAATTCTGCTATAGATATCTACCTATATATGTGTATTTGCATGAGATTAATCAGCATTCCCATATGACCTCTTCTAGACGTGCCTTTGATGGAACATGCTGATCTGAGAGTTAATTAACTGATAATTAATTGCAGTCTGCTTTCTAGGATTGAAAATTATACCTTAGAATCAGGATTACATAGAGAGATATCAGCCTGTAATTTTCCCCTTACTATAATCTTTAACTTGTTTTGTGAGTACCACTACTTTTCTTTTAGGGAGACTGTCGAGAATCCTGAGAGAAACAGGAGCAGGTAAAACTAATTCCAAAGCAGTTCTAATCCATTTCTTCAAGCTAGTTTAAACATGCTGTCAGTTCACATTGTACCAGGGATTTACTCATCTTTAAATTTCAAATGACCTGAGGCACTTCATTAGTACTTATTGGGGAATTTAATAAATGTTTCTGTTGTACATTTTGCTGCAGGCAATCTAATGAGATGAGAGTAATTTACACCTCCTGCATTGCTCAAAGCAAGTGTATTGTGGGTCTAAGTACTGTACTTTATAAATGCTCATAAAAGCAGTATTTATATCAGCTTGGTTGATCAGCATGTTCCCTGATCTGATTAGGAGGATATCTGTATTGTTTCTGTTACAACCTGCATGTCAGCAGCCTATCTGGCTGATTCTCCATTGTACACTGCTCTAGTGCTGCCCTTGTAAACATGGCTTTTTCCTTTCTTTAATGGCTAATGCCAATTTTCTTGCTACCGCCATACATTCTTCTACTTTGGTGTTGATTTCGTCCTGGCTGGTTACACAATTTCTTTGCAGGAGGTTCATTTGGGTGGTCAGTGTCAGTTCTTGCAGATAGCATTACTGTAGCTACTTGACAAATATACTATAAATTATTCTTAAAACATTCTTGTTATATATCTATATGAAAAAACATCTATTGCATTTTCTTGAACATGCTATTTTATCCCCCTTTCTATGTAATTAGTAATTTTTTTTTTATAATTAGCGGGTCTACTATATATTGCCTTAATGGCATTCTGTGTAGTCATACAGAGAAATACCAAAAGATAAACTATGATGGTCTGAAATAGGGCAAGGCACTATGTCTAAAATTTGTATTCCTGGTAATAAGGATGATGAAACCAACCAGTAGTTCAACCTGTTATGGGAATAGTCCTTACAAAACGTAGAAACGGTGTACCTTGGTTTATCTTTTTTTAACAAAGTCAATGGTACAGAAAAAACATGGTCCAATATAGAAACTTGCATTATCATTAATGATCCGGTGTACTTTCTGATCTCAGTATTAATGTAGGCTGCACTAAACCCAGTACCACACTGAAATTGCCTCCTACTATTCTTGTCATGTTGGCATTCTCTAAAGTTGTCATTGCTGAAAGAAACATTAAAAAGAAATCAGTTAATCATCATTAAGGACATAACCTGTTCCTATTAGTAATGGGCACATGCTGGTTTTAACTTGGATAGTGACATTTTCTTCTCCCTGTCCTTTTTTGAAGCCACAGCTGTACCGATGTGTCTTTTCCAGCTTAGCAGATATCAATATGGTTTGTGTTTCCCTATACTGCATGGCTATTTCTTAAACCTCTACTGTTTGCTAAAACAATATTAAATAAATCTGTTAGGTGGTCATATTTAGTATTCAAACAGCCCAAGAATTGCAACATTTGTGGATCAACCCTGTGGTGATCACCATTCTCCTGTATCTTAGCAGATTACAACTGATAGATAGTGGCAAATCACAGTTTGTGGAGGGTCTTTTATTTAGTTAGATTATTCTAACTTCAAGCATAGTGTTTTATTCTTAGGAAACTGCAATACATTCACGCATCTTTCATGTTCAGCACTAGCTGTACCTCTCCCCCACCTTTCATACAAATATGTGGATAGTTGTTAATCATTCTACACAACCTTGGATACAATTTAAGACAAAGCAAAAAGTACACAGAGACAGCTTTCATTCAAACAATAGTACCTTTTTGACTAGGTACTTAGAGCTTTTCAAAACATATAGGTTGTTTCCATTATAGTGGCCATAGAGAGTCAACCACAACTGGAAACAATATATATCATGAGCCTTTAGGGCACTAAGAGACAATGAAGACTACTGAGATCTGGTACATTCAGCACTAACTCCTTTAAAGTACCATTGCCTGAAGTAAACATCTAGTAGCAAATCTAAAATCCCCAACAAAGACTTCATAACATGACCAAGCAGATGATGCCAATAAAGTGTATTTGAAGGTGCTCAGAACTGCAATCCATTCAGCATGATCTGAATCCATTGGTTATGTCTTCCAAAATCTGTTGAAGACAGTGCTGTGATTCAAGGCCTGTTCAACAGGAGAGATCACTACACAGTATAAGATTATATCTTCTGTCAAAAAAGATATATGTATGTCAGACATGGAAAGAATTTTAGAGAGAGATCAGAACGATTAAAAATGAACAGATGCAAGACAAGATAAAGGGAATTAAGGTAAATTACAAGTACTGCCTTTTTAAGACTACAAGGTTAACTGATAATCCAAACAGCCATGGTCCTACTGCCTTAACATCAACATGACTTGACTCCATAAATGGAAATGAAGAAATCCAGCAAGATAGGTGGAAGATTTGGAGACATAAATGAATTGATAATCACACAGGACAGATGACTATATCAATTATGTCTCACAGCACCCTGCAAGGAATTTCTTACTGACCATAACAGCAATGAAAAATAATGTGTACCAAAAATAGATGAAGTGGAAAACATCTGCGTAAGTTATTAAGACTGGAGGTGAAGAACTGGTACTAAAATTCAGCAAACTCTTTCTCTAAATCTGTAATGAGCAAATTCTTTGAGTGGTAAAAAAAAGACAGAATCACTGCTGTCTTCAACGGGTTGCAAGTAACTATTACTAACTATGGAAATTATCAAGCATTGTTTTATTCTCTAGTACATGAAAAATTTGTTCATGTAAATCAATTAATTTTAAATGGTGAGGAAATCCTGCAGAATCACAGTGTGAATGTGCATAATTTTTTGGGATAACAGATACTATTTTCATTTTGAGAAAGCTCTAGCAAAAATTCAGATGCAGTATCATGATGTATCCATGACTTTGATTCTTAGTTTGTTTCATTATCAAAATAAGTCATTAATTCTTCTGCATGTTATTAAGATGTTGCTGTCCTATCGATTTCAATGGTGACTTTTTTCTGAATAACCACTGAATGACTAGATTCTCAAGAATGGTTTGAGGCCAGTTCCATTGAGTTCCGTTAAACATCCAAATGAAGATCTAGCAATAGTTTGCCATTGACATTCATCTAGCCTAGTGCTCCATCTTCCGATTTGATATCCTTTCCCTTGGTTAACACTGTCTATGCAGTGAAACTGATGAATTATGGAAAGGGTCTACATTCTTGGATGCATTTGATCTGAGATTATTATTTCTATGACATTTCTCCTTGTCTTCTAGTACATGGAGTGTTTACCATCTGTGCATTTGCCAAGTATAACATCGACTTTAACATATTTTATCATTTAGGGTTAGGGTTACAGGTAAGGTTAGGTTTTGATTTTAGCCTTATGATTACAGATGGAGTTTCATGGTTAGGGTTTTAGGGTTATAGTAATTGAGTTTTTAATTTATTTATGTATGTATGTATTGATTTATGTATGTGTTTGTGTATGTATGCATGTATACATGTATGTACCTATATATCTAGCTTTGTTGTCTGTGTCAGTGGGCTGGTCCTTGAAAATTTATTATACACGACCTGAGTGCCAAGAATATATTCCAAATCAGATAGCAGATGTATATAGAAACATTCAAATTCCAACAAAGCAATCATAGATATTGTGAAAACATGATACCTGCATTAAAATAGCTTAAAAATAAAAACAGGCATGTCAACTAACTATTAAACAGAAAACACTGACTATTGCAAACACAGCACAGCAATGCAGAAATCTGAAGTGGCTATAGTGTCTGAAGTATGATTTGAAGATATAGTTAATGGGCATCTAGTATGCCCTGACTTTACAGTAAATGCTTTAAGTGGGAAGATACAGAGCAGGAGGGCAGCAGTTTAAGGGAAGAAAAGCAATGAGATATAGGATATTTTGTGTACTGTTGTTGCAGAGGTGTGTTAAGATGAGGGAGTGTGAACAGCGGTTGTTATCCTGTGTCTCTAAAGCAATTACACATGGGTTCTCAAGGTGTGACTTTAGTTTAACATTAGGACTAGAGTTTTATGGCTAGGGTTAAAGTTTTAAAGTTCTAAGGTTATGGTTAAGTATTTTGTATTCACGATTGATTCCACTAAAGTAATTTAAAAAGAATGGCTCTGTGATTTCACTGGGTGGGCATATCTTGTGCTACTTAATCTGAAGAACAACTGATGCAAACATGTTATGCCCCCCATTTAATGGAAGAAACCATTATTGTCCTGGTCCCCTTCAATAAACACAACACACCGAATGACATTTGACAAACTTTATTAAAACTTCCATAACATAACTTTGATTACCAAATTTGTTAAATACAACAAGAAATAGTGTACAATATAAATCAGGCCAGTGTACCTGCTCATCCTGCCCCAGTAAGCAGCGCCCATACCTTTGCTCACTTACTTTACTTATAACATCCTTATAATGTTAATCAGGACAGTGTACCTGCTCATCCAACCCAGTAAGCAGCATCCAAATCTTTGCTCACTTACTAAACCATTCGCTGAATTACTTTCAATCCAAATAAGCAGCATCCTTACCTTCGCTTGCTTATCTATTCAACAAAAACTCCTTGAAATGCACCACCAGACACCAGAGGGGGAATAGAAGAGGGAAAACCTGTCCTTCTTTTCTGCCACCAACCTGCCCAGGCTGTTCCCCCTCACCACCAACTTTCATCAGCTAGCCACCCTTAGGGGATAAGGCCAAACATCATTTGGTGTACCCTAATTACCAGGACATTACCAGCTCCAGGCAATTACCTAATGCTTACCAAAGCATCATCTGCCATTGGAGCAAGAATACTCAACCCCAACCACCAAAATATAGCAATTGCGTATCACCCTTTCCAATAATTCCTTTTACTTGCCCAATGACATGCAGAACCTGAAGAACCTCAAAATGCCATTTAACAACCACCTTGCCAACCCCAACTATCCATATCAAAAGTAAGGCACCTAAACCCCATAATGGCTTTAGCAGTGTGACCCCTCTTTACTCTATCAATACCCTTGAAAGCCACCAACCATATACCAAACTGAAAATGTCCTATGCCACAGGTCTCAAAACCAGATTATACCAGAATGAAAGTATCCTATGCCACCTGGTCAACACAAGATTAATGGCATGCCAACCCCATCCCGCATGTAGAAATGAAACTACATCAACTATTAATCCTACCAAAGTAACCCACTCAAACTGGTCAAACAAACATGTCTTACATCAACAAGAAATCACCACTCTCCCAACTGTAATGTGCCTTACTGACCATTGAATAGAATTACCTAATACCCTATAGCCTCTTCAGCACTCAAAACATCCACAAAATAAAACCCATTACCTTTCAAGTCCATTTCCATCAGGGCATTGACCGTTACTCACTCAACACTCCATCTGTAACCTCAATGTGTCCACCCAAGTAATCAGGACTTCCATTGAAACATGCCTTCAGATTTAAAACATGCAACAAAACCATTCTCACTGTGACAGCCATCTAACATATGTGATCTATATGTCTTCCCATACAAATATATCCAATATCCAGTAACTATCAACTTAACAGCATGGAAGAAAACACAGGAGTACCGAGCGAAACCCACACAAACACAAGGAGGACACGCAAGGCCCACAAAACTGGCAGAGACTCAAACTGGGGAACCTCTAGCTGTAAAATCACCCAAACTGCTGCACCACTGCATCCCAAGATATTTAAATATCAAAATTATTAATTCTACCATGGATTGTTCAGTATCCTGTAACCCAAATCAAACGAGGTCATAAAACATAATACTTATTCTAGAGTTAAACAAAATGTCGGTTGTGCTTCTTTCTTTTTCTTCCGAACCACTGTGCTTGCCTTTTAACCTATCCATTTCTGATTACTCACCCAATGACCCCACTGCTTATTAGACACCAAAGCATGATCATCTGCGAACTCACTGTACCTCACCACTGGAACTCGGCACACCATCATCTACAAAGAAAAAAGACAAAAATTAAACCTTCAAATAGGAACAAGAAGGCTCCACATCATACCCATTTATTCCAAACTATAGCCACAGCATTCCAAGACCCCATCTGCAAGAAAGAAAAGACATGTAAAACATCCAAAATACATAACACATTCCAAGACATCTTCAAGGACAACCTATCCTGCCAACCCAGGAAGGAATGTACCACTGACACTCCAATTCTATGACAAAGCAGCCATAACTGAAGCAATGCTTCTTAAGAACCTGTCAACTACCCCAAAATAAATTTAACTAGCAGTTGAGTATATTAAAAAGTATCAGAGCCACATGCTCCAAGGATCTAAACCTTATCATCAACTTGAACAATCCACGCTGGAGGGATAGGTTCCTAACCCAGAGACTCCCCAGACACTGGAATAGACTGTCCATACATGTCAAGCCTCTTTGGCCCCATTCAAAGGAACCTTGATGATTGGATGGGAGATAGAAAATTCACCCCGGGGATCATGTCAATGAATAAAGTGTGAAACTCAAATGTGTCATTATTTGAACTTCAGTCCTCAAAGATTTGCCATTGATTTGTGAGAAACCACCATTGAGAATGAGATGTGACTCTGATAATATTCTTACCTAAACACAAATACCAGGATGAAAAGTAAAGTATAATATTACTCAGAGTGCTGTGGCACCCAGCTATAAAACTTAATATACTAATTTCAAGGCTTTTGTCATGTGTTTCCTGCATTCATAGTACCAACCTTCAGAACTGCAGCCATTCAATTAAACCATATGGCCCAAACTTCCAGGGTAATCATATAATTCTGAATTAACCAGTGCAAACCTTTCATGCTTCAATGAGAGAGAATGTCATAATGTATTTATTTTATTGCTGTACTGCATGTACTTTTTTACACCTTGAATTTGTCCTAAGCAAGAAATCTGTACAGAGCCAGGAACCAAACTGACAATTAACTTTGGTATGATAAACCCACAAAACAACTCTCAACCTTGGACAAAGCGCCTGCATTACAAATTTATATTGTGAGCCAAACAGCAGTCTGCCGTAATTGCTAAGCATTATGTGTCTGTTTATTTTTTGACACACAATATACCTTAACTGCCCTGTGACCCCACCCATCACCATTGTTAATAGGGTGACATATAAACCCGTTGCCTATGGCCCACTGCACAGACTGCTTCACCCCAGTCTTCTTCCTGTAGTCCAAAAGACATGTACATCATTTAAAATGCATAACGCACCTTCCAAGACATCTTCAAGACAAACTATTCTGCCAACCCGGAAATTATTGTAACACCACCACACAAACCTATGACAAAGCAGCCATAATTGAAATAGGGTTCAATGACCTTATCAAATTCCCAATATAAATTTAACTACCAGTCAAGTATGTTAAAACTAACCCCTCACATGAAGAGACCTATCAATAACCACAACCATCTACCTAGCTCTTACCTTCCATCTCCCAATGAGGCACACTAACCAACATATCAGGTTTTGGATTTCCTGATCTCCTAAATGATGCAGTTGATGACTGGCAGTCTACTGGTAGTCTCTTGTTCCATGTGGTCTGCCTAATCTCATGCACTCTGTTAACATCATGTTTCAGTTAATAATAATGCATGTTTTATTTAACAGCAAGCACTTTTAATTCTAAAGGTCACAAACCTCATGCCAGGCTTTTAGCTGATAATCGAAAATATACCCAGATCTCTGGCACCAAAGGCAGACAGATATATGACAGCCTACCTGTCGTCCATGGTCAAAACCTTTCACATCCCCTCTCATTCTCCATGCTAATCCTGAAATCCCTGTATTACCTTACTTGCCTAGGAGTTTAGTCGAGAGGTTTATGGCTATGCACTGCTAACAAGTTTCTTCTTATAGTTCAGTGTTTCATTCCCTGCTCTGCACTGGCATCCTGTGTGACTCCATGCAAGTTACTTAACCAGGCAGCATCTCCTAGATATCTTCTGGAAAGAGAATTGTGTGTTGTGGATATACCCATTTAATAAATCAATAAATCTGTACAGGAAGGGTTCTCTGAAACTCTACAATTTGCAATGCAAAGAAGCACTTGCTTACCACTTTTCTCAATGTAACACAGTCCAGGTTTCCCCTATGAATAATTTTGATTTGGCACAAACTGTTTTGGGATAAGTGCTTTCTTCTTTTAGTATTAGTATTTAGTATTAGTATTAATATTTAGTATACAATATTCTTACCTAAACACAAATACCAGGATGAAAAGTAAAGTATAATATTACTCAGAGTGCTGTGGCACCCAGCTATAAATCTTAATATACTAATTTCAAGGCCTTTGTCATGTGTTTCCTGCATTCATAGTACCAACATTCAGAACTGCAGGCATTCAATTAAACCATATGGCCCTAACTTCCAGGGTAATCATATAATTCTGAATTAACCAGTGCAAACCTTTCATGCTTCAATGGGAGAGAATTTCATAATGTATATATTTTATTGCTGTACTGCATGAACTATTTTATACCTTGAATTTTTTCTAAGCAAGAAATTTGTACAGAGCCAGGAACCATGAAGAAACCAAACTGACAATTAACTTTGGTATGATAAACCCACAAAACAACTCTCAACCTTGGACAGAGTGCCTGCATTACAAATTTATATTGTGACCCAAACAGCAGTCTGCTGTAATTGCTAAGCATTATGTGTCTGTTTATTTTTTGACAAACAATATACCTTAACTGCCCTGTGACCCCACCCATCACCATTGTTAATAGGGTGACATATAAACCTGTTGCCTGTGATCCGCTGCATAGACTGCTTCACCCCAGTTTTCTTCCTGTAGTCCAAAAGACATATATAATCATTTAAAATACATAACACACCTTCCAAGACATCTTCAAGACAAACTATCCTGCCAACCTGGAAATGATTGTAACACTACCACACAAACCTATGACAAAGCAGCCATAATTGCAGCTAGGTTTCCAATGACCCTATGAAATACCCAATATAAATTTGAACTACCAGTCAAGTATGCTAAAACTAACCCCCCACATGAAGGGACCTATCAATAACTACAACCATCTGCCTAGCTCTTAATCTTCCATCTCCCAAGGAGACACACTAACCAACATATCAGGTTTTGGATTTCCTGATCTCCTGAATGATGCAGTTGATGACTGGCAGTCTACTGGTAGTCTCTTGTTCCATGTGGTCTGCCTAATCTCATGCACTCTGTTAACATCCTGTTTCAGTTAATAATAATGCATGCTTTATTTAACAGCAAGCACTTTTAATTCTAAAGGTCATAAACCTTATACTGGGCTTTTAGCTGACAACTGAAAATATACCCAGGTCTCTGGCACCAAAAGCAGATAGATATATGACAGCCTACCTGTCGTCCATGGTCAAAACCTTTCACATCCCCTCTCATTCTCCATGCTAATCCTGAAATCTTTGTATTACCTTACTTGCCTAGGAGTTTAGTTGAGTGGTGTATGGCTATGCACTGCTAACAAGTTTCTTCTTATAGTTCAGTGTTTGATTCCCTGCTCTGCACTGGCATCCTGTGTGACTCCATGCAAGTTACTTAACCAGACAGGATCTCCTAGATATCTTCTGAAAAGAGAATTGTGTGTTGTGGATATACCCATTTAATAAATCAATAAATCTGTACAGGAAGGGTTCTCTGAAACTCTACAATTTGCAATGCGAAGAAGCACTTGCTTACTTCTTTTCTCAATGTAACACAGTCCAGGTTTCCCCTATGAATAATTTTGATTCAGCACAAACTGTTTTGGGATAAGTGCTTCCTTCCTTTAGTGTTTGTAATTGTCACAAGGTATTTAATTTACTTATATCTCTGTCTGTCCTATTTGTGTAACATATAGTACAGGACTGACAATCAAGATTGACATCAGTTTCTAAATAAAATATGAATTCAACTATAAAGGAATTGTGTGATTCATTACTGTTGAACAAGATGAGCACGTCTGTTTTTGTGCTGAATCATACATCATTGCAGGAGGTGGAAGGGGAAGAAATCAGGTTCTGATTAAGTGTAAGGCAAACATCTATGAAGCTAGATATAACCTCCTACTATACTGTTTTTGCTTTTATTAATGATCAGCTAGATTTTTTTTTAATTAATGGACAACTCTCCAAGCGTATGGTGTCCTACCATTTACTCTATCTTTTCACTTAAATGGGTTCACATTCAAAGCAATTGTCAGATCCCTAACTCACATTTTCAACATTTTTCATATTAGGTATTCTTCCTGTGTAACTCAAGCCAAGAGACGATGGCCACGATCCCCAGACACCCACTGCCACCACGCATGCATGGTAACCAGAGTCAGACCAACTCACTCAAAGCCCAGGAAAATAATCCATGGCAAAAAAAAAAAAAAGAAAAATGCCATGTCAATGGAAACGCACCAAACGTACAATCTTCTAAGTTATAATGTCAGTATATGGAGGCTACTCATTTAAAAGTGTAAGCATATATTCCCAAGTAAGTTCCAAATCAGTGTTTTCACTGCAAAGTGCTATTTAGTATTTTGCTCAGAGCTGGTGATTTATGCGGCATTATGCAGTAGTTTTCATACGTTAACTTCCTGTCTTAGTATTGTTACTTTGAAAGGTTAACAAACCAAGTTCCAGTGTCTGAAAACTCACACGCACACTTATCCAAATGTGGTATGCAAACAAATTACTTAAGATCTTAGGACAAGAAATCTAACTATGAATGACGTATGAATTTCTAGCTTCCGCCATAGGGAAGTGCAATTATCCAGAAAGCCACCATTTATTGCACCAGACCAACCTTATGAAACAAAGGTGCCTGCACTGCCCGAGTCGGAAAGCCTCCCCTTCACAAGCTTCCCGCATATATGCACCACTAGCTGTAACGGTCACCCTCCAACCACTGCTCAATGTGCCCCATAGCCCGCGAAACACTCCTTCATTTCAGAATGTGACTCCACAATAACAGGTACGTTGCTCTCTGTCTCTCTCTATCACTGGACAAGGACCCAATTTCCACTTTCAAAGATTAACCCCAAGCCACCATTCAACCCACTGCAAGTATAAAAGTTGTACTCACTTCCCCTTCTCCATAGTCCCGGTGCCCTTTTTTTTTTTTTTTTTTAATTTCTCCGTGACTCCTCACAGCCATAGCATAAATGTACCTGACTCGATGTGTTAAGGGTGGCTGCAATGAAGCAAAACCAGGCTGCACTTTTTTTTTTATTATTATTATTATTGTTAAATAACCGACATCACGGCAGCTAACAGTCTACACTCTGCTGTATCACGCCACAGCAGCACTCGGAATGTACACCACATGCCTGCAGCCGCATGCACAGTGAGTACCTACAGGTCGTCTTGGGCATGAACTCACCTTAGCAAGTTCATGCCAAATGTGATTACTTACCCAGCTACACTCATCTAAATCCCTTAAGCACCTCCCCTTATCTCATTTCCTTCCATTCAACCCTCCCACCATTTAACCCTTTCACCCCCCAACCCACTGAACTCCCATTAATATCAACCTAACACCCC
>NC_056731.1:1779146214-1779156214 GCF_019279795.1 Protopterus annectens
ATGTAAACTTACAACGTATATGTATGAATACATAAGCAAATGCATAAAGACTGCATTAGAAGAAGTAACATAGTAGCATTTATTATTTCACTTCAGAAAGGTTAGGCTATGTTTACCATCTTCATGCATGTTCAAATTAATGAATTGGCACGTCTTTTCAGAAGCTGCTAACACATTTGTGCTTGTTCAGAACATATGCCACTATCAATATTTAATACTCTAGTTTGATACTTGCTTGGGCATATTTCTGGCCAGATATGTACAGTCCTCATTCACAGAATGCTCATGCCTACTTTGCAAAGAAAATAGACACAGTAGAAGGTGTATAGGGCATCACAATGCAAAATTCTCCAGTTATTTGAGTAACTGCACTGCCACACTGAAGCTTGCCATTTAGAACACTTCAATTACTGGTTTTTCATTTTTTTTACTCTCCACAAAATTAACTGACATACTATGATTAACCTGAACAGAAAAAAAGTTCTGTGAAGTGGAAAATGAAAGAAAAAATGTAAGTAAGAAGTAAAAATATGCCTTACCAATGGAGAATAGTAAAGCTAGTTAATACAATCCATGCATCTTGAAGCTTTTTTTATAGAATATATTTACAAAATGATCTTGGGTGTTTTGTTGTAGTTCTGTTAGGTGATAAAAATACTGGTTATAATACTTGTGAAGTGTTTATTGTTCATTTATTTCTAGAATATCAGATCACAGAAAACATAATGAAAAAAGTATTATTGCTTAGCTGTAATCAGAAACAAGCAGTCTGACTTTCCAAAGCTGATGATTATGAAACTGCATTCTGGTCCAGTCTGTACCTTTACAATGAGCAAAAATGTGAGAAATATTGCTGTGATACTCCTTGAAACTCAATGAAAATTATGAAATTTGTGTGATGGTCAGGGATAAGCACAAAAGCTTGCACCTTGCCAATTAGCTTGTTCTTTATTATTTCTCGGCATCACTTCTATGGGTTCATAGGTGTTTACTAGGCTAATGGCATAAGAGCCTTTACAAGCCTAGCCAATAATACCCAGGATGTGACAGTATTATATGTTAATTCCCCAGATATGGGATGGGGAAGTATCAGGGTAGTGGATCTTTGAGTTTTGAAGCCCTGAGCCATTTTACAGACTGCCTCTGTCTATAAGGGACATAGACAGTACCCCAGGAGTGAATTTACATTTCCTTATCCATTTATTCAAATTCTTTTTGAAGCGAGTGAGGAATGGGCTTTGTTTTATGAAAGTGAGAAGTTTATTCCCTAGATGGGGCAACCTTTGGGATACAAATCTGTCTCTCTAGCAAGTTCTGTTACAGTCACAAATAAGGTTCAAGGTACATGGAATGCATAACCTTTGTATAATTCTTCTTACAAATATGTACAATTTTCATCAGGGCTGGATCAGGGAGTGGCTTGTAGGTCAGACATAAGTCACCTCTTAATAAATTATATTAGACAGACTAAAGGGATAGGAGCTTTTAGTCAGTTTGCTTAAGACATGTGTCTTTTGCTTTGTATTTTTTTAGTGAGAAATCTCTGGGGCTGCTCTATTTCGCCTAAGTGCCCAGGTAAGTACATGCAGAAGGGGGCATCATACTCATTTATGGGCTTGATGAGGGCAAAGTACAGTGGCAGTATGACTTCCTTTGAGCTTGATGCCATGCCTTTACTTATAATTTGAGCCACACAGAAGGATTTTCTCACTACTATAGCTACCTGGTGAACAAAGTTTAGGTTACTATCTATCTGTGTTCCTAGGTCCCTCACTACTGGGTCTACTTTTAGGGATGTGCTATCAATATTATAATTTGCAGGGATAGCTGCTTTACTGAAGGGCATAATTATGCATTTTTTTAGTATTTATTATCAGACCATGGTTTTTCACCAGTCTTTTGTCATTTTATACCTGTTTGTAAGATGCCAATATCCTCTGGGTATTCAGTTATTGCTTCCACATTACAGTCATCAGTGAACTTGGTGGACCAGAGGCCCCCAACATTGATCTTCACTTCAGAGAAGTATTTAATTAACAGGAGGGGTCCCAACACTGAGTTGTCTGGGGCACTGCTAGTAACAGGTTTCTTACTGGAGGTAGATTCACCTATCCAAACAACAAGTGTCCTGCCAATGAGCCATTTGCTATCCATCTGATGATGTAGGGGTTTATGCCTAACTCAGTAAGTTTATCTGTGATCCCTGAATGGGAGATTGTGTCAACAGCTTTGGCCAGGTCTAAATATGTAGTGTGTGCTGTGCTGTTTTACCCTTATTCATGGCCCTGGTGACTTTATTGAAGAAGTCTACCAGATTGAGCAAGCAAGACCTCCTTTTGACAAAGCCAAATCAGGTCCGGTCCAGTGTTTGCAGAGTTTCTGTGTTGTTATTCATTAGGTCAATGATATTTCTCAACATGGTCTTGCAGATAACACTGGTCGAGCTTATGGGTGTGTAGTGTCCTATGTCAGCTGACAAGACAAGCAGGGGAATAACTGTTGCAATCCTCCATTCCTCTGGGACAGAGCCCATCTGGAGGCTGTGTTTAAAGAGGGTTTCTATTGGTCCTGGTAGATTCTGTTTTGAGCTATTTAAGAAGCATCCTGGAATGTTGTCAAGACCCATAGAGACTGTGTTTTTGGCTTTAGAGAGCACAGTAAGAACCTGTTCCCTTATAAAGACCAGTAGGGTGATGGTGGCCGGTATTTCTTTGAGTATGGTAGGAGGTGATGGGGGTGAGAAGTTTGAACTGAACCTGTTAGCCAGCAGGTTTACTGTAATTTTATGCTGGTTGTAGGTGTTGCCATTCATGATTAATGTGGCACATTGATTAGCATCTTCCATGATGTCACAAACATAATAAAAAAAAAGCATTATGGTTATCTTTTACTTGGGAAGCTATCTTTGCCTCATGGTTTGCTTTGGCAGATTTGACTACCTCTCCAATTTGTTTAGACAAGTGAGCATATTTTTTCTCTGTTTTGTCTGTTCTTTCTTGGATTTGGAGAGGATTTTTTGTGGCTACATAATGCTTTTGTGTACAGCTCAGAGTAGGCCTCAGTGTCATCTGGGTTTGGATGGGCTTTGAATTTTAATAAGCTGTCACTTAGTCTGTAGTAATTGGCCTTAGCAAAGTTCCTGACTGGTTTAAAGTTTGATGGGGGTCCAAGGCTAGTTTTAACACTAAAGGAGATGATTTTGTGGAAAGATCTTACAAGGAAGGAGCTTTTCATGCACAGGAGGGAGCAAAATTCCCCATGTTTGTTAATACTAGGCCTAGAATATTTGTATCTCTAGTTGGGGAGCTAACTAGTTGTTCCAGGGTGTTTTCATTGATGAAGTCCAAAAACTTCTGAGAAAGTGAATTATGGGTCTTATAAGTCACCCGGTTTATGGAAGGGTAGTTAAAGTCACTCATAAGTATGGCATTAGGTTGAATGTTAAGAGATTCCAATAGGTTTAGGTAGGAGGTGTGGTTTTTCAGACTTATGTCAGGGAATCTGTAGAGAGCAAAGTTTTGATAGAGGGACACACCTATGGGCAGTTGAGCATGGAGCAGCTCAAGTGAGTCATTTTGTAGGACCAGTCTAGCAGTGTACTTGTCCTTTGTGAACAATGAGACACCTCCCTTTGCTTTATCTTGAGATGAGGGGGACTGAAATGTATGAAAGATATTGTTAACCTTTGATAGCGATGGTGCTGTCTACAGTTCTGAACCATGTTTCCATGACTGCACATATGTTTGCATTCTCCAGGGTGAGAGTTGCTTCCAGGGAGTGCATTTTCTTTTTTTATTTAAATTCCTATAGTTGAGCGGCAGTACCTTTAGATAGTTATGAGTGATTTTGGTTATGTTGGAGGGTTTAACATTTTCTTTTTGTTTCCTTTTGTATGTCTCTAACATATAGACTCACACATGGACACATACACACACAGACACACACTCACACACACCACACACACTCCCATAAACTGTTAATCCACGAAAGGTACATATATCTTTTGACCACTGTCTGTGTAAAAGCACTGTATGCTTCACAGCTGTCGTAGACGTAAAACACTTCACAATCCTCCAATAACTTTTATCTGTATTATTAGTAGTATCTCACTTCAAACAATTCTCCATGTAATTCAAAGTATTATGATTGGGTATCTCTGATAATAATTGTTTGTTATGTGCTCTTGGATGGCAAAATTGACCTTATGGGTTTGCCTTCCTTACTCTCTAAGTGAACATCTTGACATCTTTTCTGATGTAGATGAACAGGTAATAGATGACTATAACAAATTATGAGCCAAACAGAGAGCTCAAAATCATAATCAGGAAATGAAACATTGATAAACAAAGAGATCCCATGTACACACACACACACACACACACACACACACACACACACACACACACACACACACACACACACACACACACACACACACACACACACACACAGATAAATAGACAGAGATAGAGAGATAGATATAAATATATTTACCATGTGAGCAGAAACATAATGAATAATTTCTTGTTTGTATTTTTCTGCATAGCCTTGTTATCTCAGATCTTTCAGCACATGCGTCCTTAATATCTGGTTGGAATGCCCTTTTTACAATGATCATTAGAGGACATCAGCAAATTGCAAAGTCCAACCCAATCAATAGCTTTTTCATTTGATGCAAATATCTTCCTGCACTAAGAATTACACCATGTAGGTTTCTATGTGTCTCATCAATGCTTCTTTCTACATGCAATGGAATTTTTATGTTTGTCATCACTTGCATTTTTTTCTCTTTTTCATATATAAGCTAGCATTTTTAATTCTTAAATAAATGCTGAAGCTCTAGTGTTGTATTATACTTTAAATTAATAATGCAATCATATGTACATTCTTTATAGCATTACACGTGCCTTATATACATGTTATCTATTAATGTTATGCTTATTTTAAATGATATTGTTAAGCACATTCATGAAAGTAAAGTCTTTTATATACTTTTTATGAGTTTCAGTTTAAAAAGTAGTTATTCTTTTCTATTTAATCACTGTGTTAGGCATTCAGTATTACAACCTGGTGTATTTTAACAATGTAAAACTTTGCAGGATATAGTTAAGCTATATACATCATATACAAAACAGCATTTGGATTACAGATTCCAATTTGCAGCTTACACGTAAATGGTGACATCGAGATACTCTAAATGCAATGGCATGATATGAAAATCATTTTAGGTATGTAATCAAAGACTTAAGAACAGAAATTTGTCAGATGCACTTCTATTACTTTTACAATACTTTTGTCAGCATCTTCTTTAATGGCTATTTGTAATTTTATATTTTCACTCCTAAAATGTTTTGAAGAAGGTGACAATTTTGAACAAAACATTTTGCATGTAATTCAACAATTCAAAGACAGAATGGATTAATATGCATGTTTTTCACACTCAGAACATTAAAGATCATAGCAGTGATATTTAAAAGTTCTCAATGAAGGTCAATGGAGCAGCACGTTCTAGCATTTTAAACTAGAAATTGGTTCTTCAATAGATCTGGTACAGTTAGGGATAAGAAATGTTTGAAAAATGTTTAGTTTGGTTATTTAATAAAGTGTGTACTTTTAGAATGGTCTAATTTTAAGAAGAAAAAGCAGTAAATTCAGGAACATAGCTAAATCTAAGGCTGACAACCGTGGTGCAAAC
The DNA here is from genome assembly GCF_019279795.1 of Protopterus annectens. Classification (NCBI taxonomy): domain Eukaryota; kingdom Metazoa; phylum Chordata; order Ceratodontiformes; family Protopteridae; genus Protopterus; species Protopterus annectens. The sequence goes on from NC_056731.1 coordinate 1,779,151,910, forward strand.
CTAAACTACAGCAGCTGAGATTAAGGGCTGTATGTGGAAACAGTCATACAGAATTGTCTACAAGATAATACTAGTCTTGGTCCTCAAGAAAACTGAGTAAATTCATTGACATATGAGATAAATTTTTTTAAGGTAAGCATGTATCATGTATGAAGTGTCAGCTGTGACTCATGTGAGTTTAACCTTTGCTCTGTCATCAGTGTAAGGGAAATATGATTTGAAATAATCCTGAAAAGCAATGCAGTCAGCAGATCATAGCCCTCTCTAAAGTAAAGTTAGAAGTATAGATTCAAGTTTGGGTATGGATTTTGTAAAAAAAATGAAATGTCATGGCAGTTTGTGCTTAAATGCATTGGTCTGTTCAGAAAAGGTAATGATAAGTTTATTAGGTTCCCTATTAGAACCTCGAAGGTCCACTTACCTGAATATGTAAACGCCGACACGTGTTCATCAAACCACAAAAACACTGATCATCCTGAAGAGCGAAATCCAAAATGTTGAATTGTCATGGTTGGCCCTTCTGCTGTAAAGCTCCATAAGGTAAGTGTACGATAGTTACGGACCTTAGGGTTAGGGTGTGGGTTAAGGTAAGTGCATAGATGGTAATGTATGTGAGATTTAGTGTAGGGTTAGAAGTAGGGTTTTGTTAAGTGTATGCATGTGGATTCTTTATTTTGTTTGGGTATAGCTTCTTAAGGCAAGTGTGCAATAGTTACGGACCTTAGGGTTAGGGTGCGGGTTAAGGTAAGTGCATACCTGGTGGTATATGCAAGATTTAGTTTAGGGTTAGAAGCAGGGTTTAGTTTAGGGCTAGAAGTAGGGTTTTGGTTAGTGTATGTATGTGGTTTATTTATTTTGTTTAGATAGGTAGTATGCAGCGGGTGGTGGGGTGGGACAACTATGACGCTTTGAGTTTTTGAATTTCGTGGTTTAGGGCATTCGGTGTATTTGCGGTTCACGGAATATGTATCGGTGTTTATGTATTCGGTGACTAGGGCTTTCACGGTTCCAATATAGACCTGCTTATTAGGCCTGCTTTTATTTGCACAAAATGATCAACAATAATGATATTAACACCCCTATCTTAAATGAAAATGTCAGTCTGTGAATGGAAAAGAAGGAAAACGCATTTAAAGATAGAGAGAGGGAAAGAGAAAGTGAATGAAAAATCATCAGTTTAGTGAAATGGCATGCCATTGCTATAAATGCAACTGTTCACAATTAAAGGAATGCGGCTAAGAAATGGGAGCTGTTCATTGTATGACCTGCTAGGAAAGGGAGAACTCAACATGTAATGAATGTCTTCATTTTATTTGCAGTGATCTGAGGGAGTGATACTTTCTATGAATAACAAAGTGAAACACTACTTGTTGATGTGTTGTTGGCAACTTTTAACTATATCCATGTTTGCCAGTATTTGAAACATACTGTATGGATGTGTAGGCTTGTAAACATTGCAGATTCATTTAAAAATGTGCATTTTATAGATGCTGAAGACATTTCTTAAGCAGATTCATGTTTGTTTACACAGTGAACTAACAGCATGCATCATCATCGATGAAGGGATGGATCACAGTCCAAGTAAACTGAAAAAAATGAGTTTAGAATATAAATTCTTCTAAAAATCTAGAACCTAAAAGAAATTAAATAGAGAGAAAGAGGTAGAGATCATAACAGAAATATGACAAATAATGAGAAATTCCATTTAATTTCCTTTTTTACTTTTAAAATTGTTATTGTTATTCATTCATTCAGTATAGAAAGTCACACAAAACCTTGTGAACAACTTTTTTTTCAATGCAAAACATTTAAACAAACTTAAATATAACTATTTCCAATATTAAGACATGTATAAATATTTCATGTCATGTTACTACTGATATTACATTTAAATGTCGTAATATCATAGATATGAGAAGTCCATTTAATTTCTTGATAAAAAATATGTATCTCCCATTGCTACCGAATCTGTGATGCTGTGAACTTAGTGTTGTGAATAATTAACTATATTTTCATTTTGTGTGTGTGTGTGTGTGTGTGTGTGTGTGTGTGTGTGTGTGTGTGTGTGTGTGTGTGTGTGTGTGTGTGTGTGTGTGTGTGTGTGTGTGTGTGTGTGTGTGTGTGTGTGTGTGTGTATATATGTTGTTGCATATATTCTACTAACCATTGTATTTTTGTCTGCCATTGCATGACAAGGATGCAGTTGAAATTAGCCACTGATTCAGTTTACAAACCATGACTAAAATAAGGTAAAGGAAAAAAAAAAGTAGTTTCATCTATTATATAAACTAATATTCCAATTTCAATTATCTGCTATGCGCTTATCAATTAATATAAATGCTAGACTTGACACTAGTTATATTTTTCAGCTTGTCTTTCTTTTCATCTTTTCTTTTGCAAAAAAGTTTTTACTGGGGAAATTTGATATGTTTATAAAATACCCTAACAGAATAGACTCTGAGTTGCAGAGAAATATAATTATTCCTTGCAGTGCAACGCAATGCAGAATAGCTTATATTTCTATTTTTTTCCAGGTATAGTTTGTCTGGAATTTTAGAAAGCTGTTGAGAGGTTGTTTCCTGAGGCAAGTATTGTGTTTTTGTTCACTGCTGCTTTTTAAGATGTTGTGATGTATGTATCTTTTTATCAGCACATGTACTAAGAAAATATGACATGAGTTTATCTGTCACTAATATGCAAGCTTCCATTGAATCCATTCCCTTCAACTTATTTCTCACCCTTCTCTTTCTGTTTCTCTTTCTGTAGCTGTCATAAAGCTTTTGAACATTCACAGTGCAGATCTGTAGAACTGAAATATGAAATACATTTTCTCATCTGTATTAAACAGTTTAATTAAATAAATGAACTGTTATAAATTCAAAGAAAGCATATATGCTGTTTGAATAACTACATTAAAATAATGACCTAGGATTACATTAGACATGACAGTATGAGTATTAACAGTAATATGTATACCCACATACCTAGAGCAGTGATCAGCTCTGGAAGGAAACAAAGAATGCATTTTAAGACTGTATTCAAAGTTCCATTATTCAAATTATTAGGAGGGTTAATGGCAAAACTCATATGCATCTAAGACTAAAAATCACTTCAGAGGGAATGATGTTTTATAGATTATTGCACTTATGTATATCTAAATCAACTTCAAAATAAAGAAAAAAACTTGACATGCAGATACTGTTTTAAGGTAAAATCCTATTTATATGTACAAAGGACTAAAAGCACCAAACAAAATGAAAATGATTTTTATTTTTTAAATGATATTCATTGCAAAAGTATATGAAGTCATAAGTTGTACCAGCAATGCGATGCCTATTTCATACAACCCAGTTGTGCTTTTGGTATCCAAGAGATGCGCATTCAGTCGCCATGTGTAGGTCACTGCAGCAAATGCAAAATAATGAAGCTATTGCAATGTATCTTTGCAAAATTTAATTCAGCCCTAATAAATGCTTTTACATTCTGTTACACAAGAAAGAAAAAAAAACATTCTGAAATGGATTTCTGACACACACCGTAATTTTTTATGAAGCTTTAACAGTGTATCATTAAGCTGTCATCATCATTCAAATTAGATTCCTTGCTTTATATGTTTCTTTCTTTTATTTTTCTTTCATTCATGCTTTCACTGTTTATACATCCATGTTTCATGTTTTCACTGTTTAGACTTCCATTATTTATTCTTTCTTTTTTATAAAATTTTGGTTAGTTTTATATGTTTACTTCTACACACATTCACTTATCTGGAGTATATATTATGGGAAATGCCTGACCTGATCAACTGAATTAAAAGGCATTTATTTTTATTCTGATTAGCTTCAATGAAATATTTTGTGACATGATGTACAAGCTAATAATGCTGATCAGTCAAGACATTATCACTTTTTCAGAAACAAATCTTACCACTGTTAGCAGTTTGTATGACATGCACACAAGGCCCAGGTACCTGAGGATTGCTGTCATGAAGCCAGGGACTCATGTGTCTCATGAGTCGAATGGCCTTCCACACACACTCAAACCTGAATGTGAGTTTGGGCAACTGACACACCTTGCACGAACAGATTGTTAGAGTTTGAGCAAAGTAAACATAATAACCATGAGGAGCAATTGGGGTTGTAGGTTAAGCATGTGATCTCAAAGGGGATATACGTTTAGGGAGTGGGACGAGAATTTTAGAGTTAGGGAGCAGGAAGTACGTTTTAGAGTTATCTAGAGAGGAGTTTTATGGTAAGGGAGGGGAGTTTAGGATTAGGGATTGATCATGGAGTTTAAGGTCAGTGAATA